>NC_042301.1:577898-666844 GCF_901000725.2 Takifugu rubripes | reverse complement strand
CTGAGCTGGTCCAGCCTGAGCTGGTCCAGCTGAGCTGGTCCAGCCTGAGCTGGTCCACCTGAGCTGGTCCACCCAGAGCTGGCCAGCCTGAGCTGGTCCAGCCTGAGCTGGTCCAGCTGAGCTGGTCCCCCTGAGCTGGTCCAGCCTGAGTGGTCCAGCCTGAGCTGGTCCACCCTGAGCTGGTCCACCCTGAGCTGGTCCAGCCTGAGCTGGTCCAGCGTGAGGTGGTCCACCCTGAGCTGGTCCACCAGCAACAATCATCATCACTGTAATCATCATCTTCATCACTGTGATCATCATCTTCACTGTAATCATCATCATCATCATCACTGTAATCATCATCATCATCATCACTGTAATCATCATCATCATCATCATCATCACTGTAATCATCATCATCATCATCACTGTGATCATCATCATCATCACTGTAATCATCTTCATCACTGTAATCATCATCTTCATCACTATCATCATCATCACTGTGATCATCATCACTGTAATCATCATCTTCATCACTGTAATCATCATCTTCATCACTGTGATCATCATCTTCATCACTGTGATCATCATCACTGTAATCATCATCTTCATCACTGTAATCATCATCATCATCTTCATCACTGTGATCATCATCTTCATCACTGTGATCATCATCATCACTGTGATCATCATCTTCACTGTAATCATCATCATCATCACTGTGATCATCATCTTCACTGTAATCATCATCTTCATCACTGATCATCATCATCATCACTGTGATCATCATCTTCATCACTGTGATCATCATCATCATCACTGTAATCATCATCTTCATCACTGTGATCATCATCATCACTGTGATCATCATCTTCACTGTAATCATCATCTTCATCACTGTGATCATCATCATCATCACTGTAATCATCATCTTCATCACTGTGATCATCATCTTCACTGTAATCATCATCTTCATCACTGTGATCATCATCATCATCATCACTGTAATCATCATCTTCATCACTGTGATCATCATCATCACTGTGATCATCATCTTCACTGTAATCATCATCTTCATCACTGTGATCATCATCTTCATCACTGTGATCATCATCTTCACTGTAATCATCATCTTCATCACTGTGATCATCATCTTCACTGTAATCATCATCTTCATCACTGTGATCATCATCACTGCAGTCATCAAATCCACTCTATTGAAGTGCGATCACCAATGTCTCTCAATCGATCGATCACTTATTGACTGATCGATGTTCACGTGCTGGTTCATGGAGCTGCTGCTGGAGCAGAGTCCTTGATCCCAGATCCTTGATCCCAGATCCTTGATCCCAGATCCTTGATCCCAGATCAGCGGCGCCGGGCTGCAGCGTCTGTGATGAGACGTAGATGAGTAAAGGGAGTGGAGAAGGTGGGGGCTGCTGGAACCATCCCTCCTTGGCTTCATGATGCTCACAGTGACCACACACAAGTATTATGGGATGTAATCCATGTTTTCCCGCCCTGCTGCCAGGTGAGCCGAGGCTTCCTGGGAGCCCAGCAGTCATGTCGCAGCAGGAGGACCCGGAGCAGTACCTCTTTGTAGATCGCGCTCTGGTCTACAACCCGACCGCACAGGCTGACTGGACCGCCAAGAGGCTGGTGTGGATTCCATCAGAACGCCACGGCTTTGAAGCTGCCAGTGTTGGAGAGGAGCGTGGGGATGAAGTGGTGGTGGAGCTGGCAGAGAACGGGAAGAAGGCCGTGGTGAACAAGGACGACATCCAGAAGATGAATCCACCCAAGTTCAGTAAAGTGGAGGACATGGCCGAGCTGACCTGTCTGAACGAGGCCTCGGTGCTCCACAACCTCAAAGACCGCTACTACTCCGGCCTGATCTACGTAAGTGCACGTGGTACGTTCACGGGGATCCTGGCACCTCTGGACCGCGCCCCCATTCGGGACGGCTGATTGGCTGCTTGTTCTTTCTCCGTTTGCAGACTTACTCGGGTCTCTTCTGTGTGGTCATTAATCCCTACAAGAACCTGCCGATCTACTCCGACAACATTATTGAGATGTACAGAGGCAAGAAAAGGCACGAAATGCCCCCCCACATCTACGCTATTTCAGAGTCTGCGTACAGGTGCATGCTGCAAGGTGAGTCTGAGCCTTTAGGAGCTTTAAAAAGATCATTATTTTCCATCTGAAAGTTTGTGGCGCCGTGCTCTGGCAGACTCTGGCAGACTCTGGTAGACTCTGGTAGACTTGGCAGACTCTGGCAGAACTCTGGCAGACTCTGGTAGACTCTGGCAGACTCTGGCAGGACTCTGGGCAGACTCTGGCAGACTCTGGCAGACTCTGGTAGACTCTGGCAGACTCTGGCAGACTCTGGCAGACTCTGGTAGACTCTGGCAGACTCTGGCAGACTCTGGTAGACTCTGGCAGACTCTGGCAGACTCTGACAGACCCTGGCAGACTCTGGCAGACTCTGGTAGACTCTGGCAGACTCTGGTAGACTCTGGCAGACTCTGGCAGACTCTGGCAGACCCTGGCAGACTCTGGTAGACTCTGGCAGACTCTGGCAGACTCTGACAGACTCTGGCAGACTCTGGCAGACTCTGACAGACTCTGACAGACTCTGGTAGACTCTGGCAGACTCTGGCAGACTCTGGTAGACTCTGGCAGACTCTGGCAGACTCTGATAGACTCTGGCAGACTCCAGAAATGATTCTGGAGTCTACCAGATGGGAGAAAGAGGCCAGTAGGTTTGGAAAAGAGACGTTCCGGATATTTAAGGAGGACTAGCATCCTGTCACTCTTGATATGTCCAGTCCACGTCAGGGAGGAGGTTTCTCGTGTCTAACGTAAGTTCGCCTTTATTGGATCATGTGTTGCCGCTCTGTTAAGAAAAGTCTTTTATCAGAGAAGAACAATGAGCTGTGTTGACGTGGTCATGATGTCACAGAGGCTTCGAACCGCCATGTTACCATGGTTACCATGAACCGGTACCATGGTGTCCCGTTGAGCGGTGCAGAGCCGGTACTCTGGTGGAAAGGCACCTGGGGTCAAAGCCATCAGTACCAGGTGGTTCCTGGGGAAGGTGTCCAGCTCCAGCCACGTGCACTAATACCTTCCAGATGTTGTGCATGTGGTCAATATACTTGATATATTCTTATATACGTGTCCTCCTCCCCTGTCTCCACAGACCGAGAGGACCAGTCCATCCTGTGCACGTGAGTGTTCATCCTGGACTCTTTGTATTCACGTGCACATGCAGAAGGTTCTGCAGATGAGGCTTCCTTTGATTTTCCTAAATGATTGGAAATGAGTCGGAATATTATTGAAGTCATCAGACAAAAATAGAAACTTAAATTGGTCCAAATTATTTGGCAGAGCAGAATTTCAAACATTTTGTAGGTTGTAAACAACCGCAAATGGTCATTAATGGAATTTGCAGCATTGCATTGCTGGCTTCAGAGGATCCGTCTGGACTTTGAGGACCAACATTCACCAACAGTCTCTGAAAATTTGTGTGCAGCCATGAAAATGGAAAAAGCCCATGTGTGTGTTCCATATTTCATTCCAGAGGCGAGTCTGGAGCTGGCAAGACGGAAAACACTAAAAAGGTCATTCAGTATCTGGCACATGTGGCCTCCTCCCACAAAGGAAGAAAAGATCACGTTCCTGTAAGTAACCTGGCGCTACTCCCGTGTGGAATAATCAGGACGTGTGCCAATCAATATTTGCGATTGTCAATCGATGACTTTAGTAACGCTGATCCGTTGTGGCTGTGGGTGCGAGCTGTGTCTGCATCTAATCATGACTTATCTGTTCACAAGCAGCCAGAATCGCCAAAGCCGCTCAAACTACAGGCAAGTCGTCTTCTAGTGGTTTTTTAAAGGTCACAGCAGGTCTTTAGATCGCTCAGTTTCACCAGAACTCACTTCCTGTCCGTCCTTCAGGGGGAACTGGAACACCAGCTTCTGCAAGCAAACCCCATCCTGGAATCTTTTGGGAACGCGAAGACGGTGAAAAATGACAACTCATCACGATTTGTGAGTAAACCAAGCAGAAGGCTGATCTATATTTAGATGGTGTAAAATGGAAGCAGGTAGAAACTAAAACACCATTTTCATCGTAAAACTGCAAACTTGCTTCGTTGAAATAATCTGGCCCAGATTATACTGCAACACTGGCTATCTGGGTTCCTGCACTCATTTCCTCAAGTTCTTTGGTGTCTAAAGCTTTGTCTTTCTTTCATTTGACAGGGGAAGTTCATCCGCATCAACTTTGATGTGACCGGATACATTGTTGGAGCCAATATTGAAACCTGTATCTGTTTTGGAGGCCTGCAGAGCCTCCAGCTGTTGTTATCAGACCTGGAGGATGACCGTGTAGCTGACCGTGTAGCTGACCGTGTAGCTGACCTTGCAGATGACCGTGTAGCTGACCGTGTAGCTGACCTTGTAGCTGACCTTGCAGATGACCGTGTAGCTGACCGTGTAGCTGACCGTGTAGCTGACCTTGCAGATGACCGTGTAGCTGACCGTGTAGCTGACCTTGCAGATGACCGTGTAGCTGACCTTGTAGCTGACCGTGTAGCTGACCTTGCAGATGACCATGTAGCTGACCTTGCAGATGACCTTGCAAATGACCGTGTAGCTGACCTTGCAGATGACCGTGTAGCTGACCTTGCAGATGACCGTGTAGCTGACCGTGTAGCTGACCGTGTAGCTGACCTTGTAGCTGACCTTGCAGATGACCGTGTAGCTGACCTTGCAGATGACCGTGTAGCTGACCTTGCAGATGACCGTGTAGCTGACTGTGTAGCTGACCTTGCAGATGACCATGTAGCTGACCTTGCAGATGACCTTGCAAATGACCGTGTAGCTGACCTTGCAGATGACCGTGTAGCTGACCTTGCAGATGACCGTGTAGCTGACCTTGCAGATGACCTTGCAGATGACCGTGTAGCTGACCTTGCAGATGACCGTGTAGCTGACCGTGTAGCTGACCTTGCAGATGACCTTGCAGATGACCGTGTAGCTGACCTTGCAGATGACCGTGTAGCTGACCGTGTAGCTGACCTTGCAGATGACCGTGTAGCTGACTGTGTAGCTGACCTTGCAGATGACCTTGCAGATGACCGTGTAGCTGACCGTGTAGCTGACCTTGCAGATGACCTTGCAGATGACCGTGTAGCTGACCTTGCAGATGACCGTGTAGCTGACCGTGTAGCTGACCTTGCAGATGACCTTGCTGGTGTCTAGGGGGACTGCCATCTGCTAGGTCGAACATTGCACAGACGTTTCCTTTAACCAGGCCTCTGCCAGACCTGCTGGAGAAGTCCCGAGCCGTCCGGCAGGCCAAAGACGAGCGCACCTTCCATGTGTTTTACCAGCTGCTGGCCGGAGCTGGAGAGCATCTTAGATGTGAGCGTACTCATGCCTTCAAACATGCTGGTCAAGTTCACATTAGAAGAAATGAACCATGTTAATCCTGGGAAAAGGAACAAGCCAGATGGTTGACGGTTATCCTTCTTATCACAGCGGACTTACTTTTGGAAGGATTCAACAACTACCGTTTCCTCTCCAATGGTCACGTCCCAATTCCTGGCCAGCAGGACAAAGACAACTTCCAGGAGACCATGGACGCCATGCACATCATGAGCTTTGCCCATGAAGAGATTCTGTGTATGTTAGCATGCGTAGTTAAGCTAACATAATCAGAGTGGAGCCATGATGAACGCTTATAAAAGCCCAGAGGTTTGGAAAAAGTCTCATTTCACTGTGGGATTTGTTCTGTTTCCTGTAGCCATGTTGAAAGTGGTGTCGGCTGTGCTTCAGTTTGGAAACATTGTCTTTAAGAACGAGAGGAACACTGAACAAGCCTCTATGCCTGATAATACTGGTGGGTTCACACACACACACACACACACACACGCGCGCAGAAACACACTCGTTCCTTTGCTTTCCCCATCCTCTGCCTGCTGTTTGGGTAGCGTAGTGTTCCTTCTCCTGGAAACGTTACCACCCTAACCTTAACCCTAACCCTGCTTTAACCCTAACTAACCCTAACCCTGCTTTAACCCTTACCCTGCTTTAACCCTAACTAACCCTAACCCTGCTTTAACCCTAACCCTAACCCTGCTTTAACCCTTACCCTGCTTTAACCCTAACTAACCCTAACCCTGCTTTAACCCTAACTAACCCTAACCCTGCTTTAACCCTAACCCTAACCCTGCTTTAACCCTTACCCTGCTTTAACCCTGCTTTAACCCTAACTAACCCTAACCCTGCTCTAACCCTTACCCTGCTTTAACCCTAACTAACCCTAACCCTGCTCTAACCTTAACCCTGCTTTAACCCTTACCCTGCTTTAACCCTTACCCTGCTTTAACCCTAACTAACCCTAACCCTGCTTTAACCTTTACCCTGCTTTAACCCTAACTAACCCTAACCCTGCTTTAACCCTAACCCTAACTAACCCTAACCCTTAAATAGATCATAATGTAACACTTTGTGTTTTTCACATAAAAAGCATCTAAGTTTGTGCCGTAACATGAAAAATGGAAGCTTTAAAGGGTGTGATTATTAATTACCACATGCTAATTAGCCATAGCTGCGCTACGCTACGCTATGTTGTATGCAGCAAATTCAGAATCAAGGAAGCAGCTTTAAATACTTGTAGCTCAAGAGGATTTTGCACTTTTGACTTTTCCTCGAGCTCCAGCCATCATGTCTTTATTTTATTTTCAATTTTGATGTTTTTAAATGGCAGCTGACTGGAATTGATCCACCAGCTTTGATTGATTCTTTAGTTCTAAAGGCTTGATTGATCCCTTTGTGAGATCTCCCTCTGTGTCCTCAGCTGCTCAAAAGCTGTGTCATCTTCTGGGCATGAATGTGATGGACTTCAGCAGAGCCATCCTGTCTCCACGGATCAAAGTGGGAAGAGATTATGTCCAGAAAGCACAGACCAAAGAGCAGGTCAGTCATTTATCATTGTTCTGAAATGACCCACCTCGTAGTCTGGAGCCGGTCCATCGCATGTATAGCATATAGTCTAGAATTATATCGTAGAGATCGTTGAGCCACTGGTTCTATTTGAGAGAGAAAAGCATGTAAACTCATTACGTTTGCATTTACAGTCTCCCCATTAAAAACACAGGATGTACAGTTAGCTTCACCATTTTGTCATGTTTCTAGGTCTTGTGTGAATGAGCTCTGTTAGAATGTATAGGGATGGAGGTGTACATGAAAGGCCATGACAGTGACCACAAAAGCCCCTATTCTTATTCTTAAGAGCTGAAACAGCTTATTTTAACCTGCTGTTCAACTCTTAAGGCAGGCGTGTGCAACAGTCGTGCTGTCTGATCAGCATCTTGTGACACACCTGTGGGGGTGGGTGGATTTTGGTCAGCTCAAGAAAATGTGAGCCAAAGCAAGTGGGGGAAAAGTGTTGCATTGATATTTTTGCTGTGTGGCGTATATAGGCAGTAGTAACCAAGGATAGCGTGACTGCCTTCTGAACAGAGATCAAAGACGTGTCTGATTTAGCACCGTTCAGTTCCTACCCCTAACCCCTAACCCCTACCACTAACCCCTACCACTAACCCCTAACCCCCAACCCCTAACCTCTTACCCTTAACCCCTAACCCCTACCCCCAACCCCTAAGCCCTACCCCTAACCTCTAACACCAACCCCTACCCCTAAACCCTAACCCCCAACCCCTAACCTCTTACCCTTAACCCCTAACCTCTAACCCCTACCCCTAACCCCTAAACCCTACCCCTAACCTCTAACACCAACCCCTACCCCTAAACCCTAACCCCCAACCTCTTACCTCTAACCCCTACCCCTAAGCCCTACCCCTAACCTCTAACACCAACCCCTACCCCTAAACCCTAACCCCCAACCCCTAACCTCTTACCCTTAACCCCTAACCTCTAACACCAACCCCTACCCCTAACCCCTACCCCTACCCCTACCCCCCAACCCCTAACCCCTAACCTCTTACCCTTAACCCCTAACCTCTAACCTCTAACCCCTACCCCTAAACCCTACCCCTAACCTCTAACACCAACCCCTACCCCTAACCCCTACCACTAACCCCTAACCCTCCGTGGGGTCGTGCAGAATTGTTGAGTCCACCCTCTTATATTGTTGCCTGTGGTTTCTCTCCTCTGATCTGCTCTTGTCCGGCAGGCTGACTTTGCTGTTGAGGCCTTGGCTAAAGCCACGTACGAGCGCCTGTTCCGCTGGCTGGTTCATCGCGTCAACAGAGCTCTAGACCGAACCAAGAGACAGGGCGCTTCCTTCATAGGCATCCTGGATATTGCCGGCTTTGAAATTTTCCAGGTTTTTGTTTTTTCAGCTTGTTCTCTTTGTGTTTGTGTTGTTGACCATCAAGGTTTTTTGTTGTCAGTGGGGTCAGCGCTAACCCCAACCCCAACCCTAACCCCAACCCTAACCCTAACCCCAACCCTAACCCCAACCCCAACCCTAACCCTAACCCCAACCCTAACCCCAACCCCAACCCTAACCCTAACCCCAACCCCAACCCCAACCCTAACCCTAACCCTAACCCCAACCCCAACCCCAACCCTAACCCCAACCCTAACCCCAACCCCAACCCCAACCCCAACCCTAACCCCAACCCTAACCCCAACCCCAACCCCAACCCTAACCCCAACCCTAACCCCAACCCCAACCCCAACCCTAACCCCAACCCTAACCCTAACCCCAACCCCAACCCTAACCCTAATCCTAACCCTTCTCTTTTGTTTCTGCATCACTCCAGCTTAACTCGTTTGAACAGCTCTGCATTAACTACACCAATGAGAAGCTGCAGCAGCTTTTCAACCACACCATGTTCATCCTGGAGCAGGAAGAGTACCAGAGGGAGGGCATTGAGTGGAGCTTCATCGACTTCGGACTTGACCTGCAGCCGTGCATTGACCTCATTGAGAGACCGGTGCGTCTCAGGAGACACAGTAAAATCACATGCTGAATTTGAAGGATTCGAAGTTTCAGCTTCTCTGAAACGTTTGCAGGCACATCCTCCTGGTGTGTTAGCTCTGCTGGATGAAGAGTGCTGGTTTCCTAAGGCCACAGACAAGACATTTGTGGAGAAGCTCATCCAGGAGCAGGGCTCTCACGCTAAATTCCAAAAGCCGAGGCAACTCAAAGATAAAGCAGATTTCTGCATCATCCACTACGCTGGCAAGGTACGCTTGTTTCATCTCCCCAAGACTCCTGAGAGAGGTGGGTGGGTGGGTGGAGAGATGGATGGATGGGTGGGTGGAGAGATGGGTGGATGGGTGGGTGGAGAGATGGGTGGATGGGTGGGTGGAGAGATGGATGGGTGGATGGGTGGGTGGGTGGAGAGATGGATGGGTGGATGGGTGGGTGGGTGGGTGGAGAGATGGATGGATGGGTGGGTGGAGAGATGGATGGGTGGGTGGAGAGATGGGTGGATGGGTGGGTGGAGAGATGGATGGATGGGTGGGTGGAGAGATGGATGGGTGGGTGGGTGGGTGGATGGATGGATGGATGATGGATGATGGATGGATGATGGGTGGGTGGGTGGGTGGCCACCACCCTCCTTTCATCCTCTCACTTGTGCTGTAGGTGGATTATAAAGCCGACGAGTGGCTGATGAAGAACATGGACCCCCTCAATGACAATGTGGCCACACTCCTGCATCAGTCTGCTGACAGATTTGTGGCAGAACTTTGGAAAGATGGTGAGCGCCATTAAAACGTTACTGCCATGTTGCTAACGAGATGTTAATGCTGCTAACGAGACCTCCGGTACGTCGGTCAGACCTACTACCTGCTGCCTGTATGTTGAGCCAGCGCTGCACATTTCTCACTATTATCAATTAATCAATCTTTTCTCTGTTGTAGACATTCAGAACATTCAAAGGGCTTCATTCTATGACAATGTCACTAGTCTGGATGAGCCGGCAGGTGAATGACCGGGTCAGACTGGAGCAGACCTGGGCTAAAATAGTGACTGCAACAGGCAATTTGGTTGTTGTCTAAAAGTATCAGTCGTGCTTTACTGAGTATTTGGACGTCCTCCTGAGTATTTGGACGTCTGATAGATGGTATATTTTTGCCCAGGTCTGGTTTTCTGTGGAACGGCTGCCATTGGCCCCCTGCTGCATGGCTCCTTGTCTCAGCCAAAAGTTACATTTCTCTCTGAACAAGCAGCAGCCGCAAAGAGCTGCCTTGCTCAGCTAGTTTGCTTTATTTGTCTCTGTGTTATCTTGGAAGATGGTCCTGTGATCTCTGCATGGTCACAAGTGTTTTCAAACTTGCTAGTATTTATTCCTCCATGCTCATATGATGCAGCCACAGGCACCAGCATGGGTGGTGAATTAAAAGCAGGCGTCAGTATTTGTTGTGGACCTCAGGTTAGTGGGTCCAGAGGCAAAGCTTTTATTAAACCTTAACTATCCAGGCGTTCACTACTCCTTATTAAACCTTAACTATCCAGGCGTTCACTACTCCTTATTAAACCTTAACTACCCAGGCGTTCACTACTTATTAAACCTTAACTATCCAGGCGTTCACTACTCCTTATTAAACCTTAACTACCCAGGCGTTCACTCCTTATTAAACCTTAACTATCCAGGCGTTCACTACTCCTTATTAAACCTTAACTACCCAGGCGTTCACTACTTATTTAACCTTAACTATCCAGGCGTTAACTACTCCTTATTAAACTTTAACTATCCAGGGGTTCCCTACTCCTTATTAAACCTTAACTATCCAGGCGTTCACTACTTATTAAACCTTAACTATCCAGGCGTTCAGTACTCCTTATTAAACCTTAACTACCCAGGCGTTCACTACTTATTTAACCTTAACTATCCAGGCGTTCACTACTCCTTATTAAACCTTAACTATCCAGGCGTTCACTCCTTATTAAACCTTAACTATCCAGGCGTTCACTACTTATTTAACCTTAACTATCCAGGCGTTCACTACTTATTTAACCTTAACTATCCAGGCGTTCACTACTCCTTATTAAACCTTAACTATCCAGGCATTCACTACTCCTTATTAAACCTTAACTATCCAGGCGTTCACTACTCCTTATTAAACCTTAACTATCCAGGCGTTCACTACTTATTAAACCTTAACTATCCAGGCGTTCACTACTCCTTATTTAACCTTAACTATCCAGGCGTTCACTCCTTATTAAACCTTAACTATCCAGGCGTTCACTACTTATTTAACCTTAACTATCCAGGCGTTCACTACTCCTTATTAAACCTTAACTATCCAGGCATTCACTACTCCTTATTAAACCTTAACTATCCAGGCGTTCACTACTCCTTATTAAACCTTAACTATCCAGGCGTTCACTACTCCTTATTAAACCTTAACTACCCAGGCGTTCACTACTCCTTATTAAACCTTAACTATCCAGGCGTTCACTCCTTATTAAACCTTAACTATCCAGGCGTTCACTACTTATTTAACCTTAACTATCCAGGCGTTCAGTACTCCTTATTAAACCTTAACTATCCAGGCGTTCACTACTCCTTATTAAACCTTAACTATCCAGGCGTTCACTACTCCTTATTAAACCTTAACTACCCAGGCGTTCACTCCTTATTAAACCTTAACTATCCAGGCGTTCACTACTCCTTATTAAACCTTAACTATCCAGGCGTTCACTACTCCTTATTAAACCTTAACTACCCAGGCGTTCACTACTCCTTATTAAACCTTAACTATCCAGGCGTTCACTCCTTATTAAACCTTAACTATCCAGGCGTTCACTACTCCTTATTTAACCTTAACTATCCAGGCGTTCACTACTCCTTATTAAACCTTAACTACCCAGGCGTTCACTACTTATTTAACCTTAACTATCCAGGCGTTAACTACTCCTTATTAAACCTTAACTATCCAGGGGTTCCCTACTCCTTATTAAACCTTAACTATCCAGGCGTTCACTACTTATTAAACCTTAACTATCCAGGCGTTCAGTACTCCTTATTAAACCTTAACTACCCAGGCGTTCACTACTTATTTAACCTTAACTATCCAGGCGTTCACTACTCCTTATTAAACCTTAACTATCCAGGCGTTCACTACTTATTTAACCTTAACTATCCAGGCGTTCACTACTTATTTAACCTTAACTATCCAGGCGTTCACTCCTTATTAAACCTTAACTATCCAGACGTTCACTACTTATTTAACCTTAACTATCCAGGCGTTCACTACTCCTTATTAAACCTTAACTATCCAGGCGTTCACTACTCCTTATTAAACCTTAACTATCCAGGCGTTCACTCCTTATTAAACCTTAACTATCCAGGCGTTCACTACTTATTTAACCTTAACTATCCAGGCGTTCACTACTCCTTATTAAACCTTAACTATCCAGGCGTTCACTACTCCTTATTAAACCTTAACTATCCAGGCGTTCACTACTTATTTAACCTTAACTATCCAGGCGTTCAGTACTCGTTAGCCTGTGTTCAGTGATGAATGTGTCTGCTGAAATCCATCCAACCCATGGCTTCCTCAGACATCCCACGTGCATCATTAGCGTTAGCATTGCTGTGGCTGCGGGTGGAGCTAGGAGTGATCTCCTCCAGCTTTTGGCATTACAGAATTGCTCCACTGGCTAAAGTTTAGTGATGAGATCAGAAAATGAGTCAATGACCTGATTTCTAGTCAATGACCTGATCTTCTAGTAGAGCTATCAGAAGGTGTAGATCCTTCGTCATTCACAGAAGCTCCAGTCATGTGATGCTTCAGATGATTGACATGTGCTTCTTGTTTGTTTGAAACCAACTTTCTTCATCCATCTACATCTTTGTGTGCACATCAACTGTTGCTGAAAGCATTCTCCTCATGCTTCTGTTCCTGCTAAAGTTCCCGCTCTGAGCAGTTACCTGTGTTGTTCCAGTTGATCGTATCGTCGGCCTTGACCAGGTAGCAGGAATGAGTGAGACGGCCTTTGGAGCCACCTACAAAACCAAGAAAGGGATGTTCCGCACTGTGGGACAGCTCTACAAGGAGTCGCTCACCAGGCTGATGGCCACTCTGAGGAACACTAACCCCAACTTTGTGCGCTGCATCATCCCCAACCATGAAAAAAGAGTAAATCCTTTATTATAAGCTTTTCTGGGGACCTTTAACTGCTTTCATATTGTAATATTAAGACTCATCAGTGCAAGAAATTCATTTGTCAAAATGGTTTTTAGGCTGGCAGATTGGAGCCTCATTTAGTTTTGGACCAGCTCAGATGCAATGGAGTTCTAGAAGGAATTCGGATCTGCAGGCAGGGCTTCCCCAACCGTATTGTGTTCCAGGAGTTCAGACAGAGGTATTCACCAACATTTAGGATGTATTTTAGTCAGAGGAAGAGCTGCTGATTGTGTATCTGCCCTCATGCTTCCAGATATGAGATCCTGACACCCAACGCCATCCCCAAAGGATTCATGGATGGGAAACAAGCCTGTGAACGAATGGTAGGTCTTAGAGGTTATGGTAGTATTTTATTGGTGAAAGTCATATAGTGTCATATATAAAGTCATATATGCTCAATTCATGATAATTACAATTAGATATCCTAACAACGACCTTTTTAGCCTAGCAAAATACGGCCAAGGAGTTGGAACAGGTGTCAGTCCAATCAGAATGAAGGCTTCTCTCAGCTAATAGTGGGACTATTACTGAGGTAAACTATGGAGTTAAACTATGGTACCGACCATCGGGACAGCAATGAACTGTCTGACTGTGAAGAAGCAACTCTTGTGGTGGTTTCTATGACCTTGTGGCTCAGGGCTGTACTGGTAGCACAGCGGTTTGCAGAGGCGTTATTACCGTCTGCATCAGGATCCAATCCTACGATGCTGTGGTCCTTGGCCAATCGTGCTCCTGAGCCTTAAGGTTTTCTACAGCTGTGGCTGCAAATGCTTATCTCCAGGAAGTTGGTGGACATGGTGGTTACACTCAGTGTCGCTATCACCCCCACTTTGGTCTGTTGTGGGACTTGTGTGATGCTTTGGTGTTGTGTCTTCCCTCGTGCTTTGGAAGCAGCTACATTTTCCCAAGACACCTGTGTCATCGTCCTGATCTCTTGCATCCAGGGGTCACATGGGCACACGTACACATGAGGGACGGTTCTGTAAAACTAAGGCCTGGAAGGTAACGCTTTCCACCCAAGCCTGGTAGAGTTTTGCATCTGTCAAACGTCACCAAGTCGTCACTGGGATGGACATGAGGAGCATGTTTAATCTTGACCATTGAGCCATTTCATCCGTAGTAGAACAGGATTCCTCTCGCGGTGCCTGACAGAGCTAACCCTAACCCTAACCCTAAACCCTAAACCTAACCCCTAACCCTCTAACACTAACCCTAACCTAACCCTCACCCTCTAACACTAACCCTAACCCTCTAACACTAAACCCTAACCCTAAACCCTAACCCTCAAACACTAACCCTAACCCTAACCTAACCCTCACCCTCTAACCCTAACCCTCTAACACTAACCCTAACCTAACACAAACACTAACCCTAACCCTCTTACATTAACCCTAACCTAACCCTAAACCCTAAACCCTAACCCCTAACTAAACCCTAACCCTCTAACACTAACCCTAACCTAACCCTCACCCTCTAACAATAACCCTAACCCTTCCTGACAGAGCTAACCCTAACCACTAAACCCTAAACCTAACCCCAAACCCCTAACCCTCTAACCCTAACCCTAATCCGCTAACCCTAACCCTAACTAACCCCTAACTCTAACCCTAACCTAAGCTAACCCTAACCTAGTCATCTGACTCCAGGAGTTTGTCCTCTGGCAGGGTCACAGGCAGAAGCAGGACCCAGATGCAGCACACAAACTACGGAGGAGATCTCAAATTGTGAATGAATTCCAGACTAGGCTCAACTAGATTTAGCTAGCAGCAAAAGCAACGCTTGGTTCAGCAGGACATTGAGACTCTTGCATGTCTAAAGTTTCTCCACCTCCTCTTGGCTCTGGCCAGAATGATGCTGGTTTTATTATTGCACAGTTCTGAATTACTGCCCCGGTTCTTTGCTCACCCGGGGTACCGTTATGTTGTGACGCATCTGAAGGGTTGAGACCTCTGGGGTTCCCATGCTTTCCTTTGACTTTGAGACAAAGAAAGCCAGGTGGTAACTGGGTTATGGAGGGCGAACCACAGATCCAGGTCCCAGCACACCTTTAGGTACTGATCCAATAGAGAGACGGGGACCAGACGCATTAGTGCTCTGCAGGTAGCTCGCGGCTAACGCCAACAGGCTGTAGCCTGTAGCAGAGACCGAACTCTGGAGGTGGTATTAGCGAGATGAAGAAGTGAATGATGAGTGTGGTGATGAGAGTTGAGATGAGACCTCCCATTCACCACCTCATCTGCCTTTAAACGTAGCAGGCCGTGCAGTAATATGTGATGTCCTGAAAATGAATAACTCCGCCCACATGTTTGAACAGATCCACGCCCTGGAGCTGGACCCAAACCTTTTCCGTATTGGTCAGAGTAAGATTTTCTTCCGAACTGGCGTTTTGGCTCATCTGGAGGAGGAGAGAGATCTGAAGATCACTGATATAATCGTCTACTTCCAGTCTGCCTGCCGTGGATACCTGGCACGCAGGTAAAGGGCAGATTCAACCGCCTGCTTGTTTCTTAGTAATAACACATCTTAGTATTTCATTTTCACAGTGACCTGAACAAGCGTTGGAGAAAAACGTTCATGCTGAACTTTGTGAATTGAGCTTTTTCCACTGTTTCACTTTTTCCCACTGGTGTTTAGAGCCTTTGCAAAGAAGCAGCAACAGCTGAGTGCCCTCAAAGTTCTGCAGCGCAACTGTGCTGCCTACCTGAAGCTGCGCCACTGGCAGTGGTGGAGGCTCTTCACCAAGGTAAGGCTTCAGAGGGGCCTTCAGAGGGGCCTTCACAGGGGCCTTCACAGGGGCCATACACAGGGGCCTTCAGAGGGGCCTTCAGAGGGGCCTTCACAGGGGCCTTCAGAGGGGCCTTCACAGGGGCCATACACAGGGGCCTTCAGAGGGGCCATACACAGGGGCCTTCACAGGGGCCTTCAGAGGGGCCATCGGAGGGGCCTTCATAGGGGCCTTCATAGGGGCCATACACAGGGGCCTTCAGAGGGGCCTTCAGAGGGGCCATACACAGGGGCCTTCACAGGGGCCTTCAGAGGGGCCATCGGAGGGGCCTTCATAGGGGCCTTCATAGGGGCCATACACAGGGGCCTTCAGAGGGGCCTTCAGAGGGGCCATACACAGGGGCCTTCAGAGGGGCCATACACAGGGGCCTTCAGAGGGGCCATACACAGGGGCCTTCAGAGGGGCCTTCAGAGGGGCCATCAGAGGGCCTTCACAGGGGCCATCGGAGGGGCCTTCACAGGGGCCATCGGAGGGGCCTTCACAGGGGCCATCGGAGGGGCCTTCACAGGGGCCTTCATAGGGGCCATACACAGGGGCCTTCAGAGGGGCCATCGGAGGGGCCTTCATAGGGGCCTTCACAGGGGCCTTCACAGGGGCCTTCAGAGGGGCCTTCATAGGGGCCATCGGAGGGGCCTTCAGAGGGGCCATACACAGGGGCCTTCAGAGGGGCCATCGGAGGGGCCTTCATAGGGGCCTTCACAGGGGCCTTCAGAGGGGCCTTCATAGGGGCCTTCACAGGGGCCTTCAGAGGGGCCATACACAGGGGCCTTCACAGGGGCCATACACAGGGGCCATCGGAGGGGCCTTCACAGGGGCCTTCATAGGGGCCATACACAGGGGCCTTCAGAGGGGCCATCGGAGGGGCCTTCATAGGGGCCTTCAGAGGGGCCTTCATAGGGGCCATCGGAGGGGCCTTCATAGGGGCCTTCACAGGGGCCTTCAGAGGGGCCTTCACAGGGGCCATCAGAGGGGCCATACACAGGGGCCATCGGAGGGGCCTTCATAGGGGCCTTCACAGGGGCCTTCATAGGGGCCTTCACAGGGGCCTTCAGAGGGGCCTTCACAGGGGCCTTCAGAGGGGCCATACACAGGGGCCTTCAGAGGGGCCATACACAGGGGCCTTCAGAGGGGCCTTCACAGGGGCCATACACAGGGGCCTTCAGAGTTGTTCAGGAATGCAAATCATCATCATTCTGATTTCGTTTGTCCACGTTTTTCATCCATCACTTACATTTGTGGATGTGTCTCAGGTCCGTTTCCGGAGTATCTGTAGTATCCGTGATGTACTAAATAAAGAAATAATATTTAGGGATAAAAAATAAAATAAAGGTGACAGAACGAGAGTAAACACACAAACAGTTGCAGCGAATATTCTTTAAAAAAAGCCAAATTGCGTTTAACACTGGTGGTTCTGCACCAGCCTGAGTAGCCACAGCTGAAGGCTCCTGGACCTCCTGGATGAGGGGACAAACAAGCACCAGCCTGGGTGTGAGCGTCCCCACAGGATCTTCACAGCTTGGGAGGCACCAAGCTGTAGATTTAGACTTTTCCTTCCTTCATACCTTTAGGTGAAGCCGTTGCTGCAGGTCACCAGGCAGGAGGAGGAGATGCAAGCCAAAGATGAAGAGCTGATGAAGGTGAAGGAGAAGCAGTTGAAGGTGGAGAATGAGCTGGTAGAAATGGAGAGTAAACACCAACAGGTAAACATCTCTTCTGTTGTTCTGAAATATGATCCACAGGAAGGATCAGTCATTTCTATTAATTAGCCAGTTTGTGCTCTGAGCTACATTCTTCTTATAATGAGACTGATCTGTTCTCCAGCTACTAGAAGAAAAGAACATTTTAGCGGAGCAGCTCCATGCTGAGACCGAGCTGTTTGCAGAAGCTGAGGAGATGAGGGTCCGTCTGCTTACAAGGAAGCAGGAACTGGAGGAGATCCTGAATGACCTTGAGTCAAGGGTGGAGGAAGAGGAGGAGAGGAACCAGAGTCTTCAGAATGAAAAAAAGAGGATGCAGGCGCACATTCAGGTGTTTCTCTCAACAAACATTCCCAGGGATGCACGTAATGGAGAGATATCAAATATCCTTTCTGTCTTCTCACAGGACCTGGAGGAGCAGCTGGATGAAGAGGAAGCTGTAAGGCAGAAGTTACAGCTGGATAAAGTTACAGCCGACGCAAAGATAAAGAAAATGGAGGAGGACAATCTGCTGCTGGAGGACCAGAACTCCAAATTACTTAAGGTTTGTAAAGTTGTGGATCAACATGCTGGATAATGTGCAGAGTCCCTCGCTCTACGGAACGCTGCTGTCAGCAGGATTCTCTCAGATGGAGCGACCCGCCAGCAGTCTGCTCCTCTCAGCAGGAGGTCAGATGTTCCAACACCTGTTGGAGCGACCCGCCAGCAGTCTGCTCCTCTCAGCAGGAGGTCAGACGGTTCCAACACCTGTTGGAGCGACCCGCCAGCAGTCTGCTCCTCTCAGCAGGAGGTCAGATGGTTTAGCACCTGTTGGAGCGACCCGCCAGGAGTCTGCTCCTCTCAGCAGGAGGTCAGATGTTCCAACACCTGTTGGAGCGACCCGCCAGCAGTCTGCTCCTCTCAGCAGGAGGTCAGATGTTCCAACACCTGTTGGAGCGACCCGCCAGCAGTCTGCTCCTCTCAGCAGGAGGTCAGATGGTTTAGCACCTGTTGGAGCGACCCGCCAGCAGTCTGCTCCTCTCAGCAGGAGGTCAGACGGTTTAGCACCTGTTGGAGCGACCCGCCAGCAGTCTGCTCCTCTCAGCAGGAGGTCAGACTGTTCCAACACCTGTTGGAGCGACCCGCCAGCAGTCTGCTCCTCTCAGCAGGAGGTCAGATGGTTTAGCACCTGTTGGAGCGACCCGCCAGGAGTCTGCTCCTCTCAGCAGGAGGTCAGATGGTTCCAACACCTGTTGGAGCGACCCGCCAGCAGTCTGCTCCTCTCAGCAGGAGGTCAGATGGTTCCAGCACCTGTTGGAGCGACCCGCCAGCAGTCTGCTCCTCTCAGCAGGAGGTCAGACGGTTCCAACACCTGTTGGAGCGACCCGCCAGCAGTCTGCTCCTCTCAGCAGGAGGTCAGACGGTTCCAACACCTGTTGGAGCGACCCGCCAGCAGTCTGCTCCTCTCAGCAGGAGGTCAGATGGTTCCAGCACCTGTTGGAGCGACCCGCCAGGAGTCTGCTCCTCTCAGCAGGAGGTCAGATGGTTTAGCACCTGTTGGAGCGACCCGCCAGCAGTCTGCTCCTCTCAGCAGGAGGTCAGATGGTTTAGCACCTGTTGGAGCGACCCGCCAGCAGTCTGCTCCTCTCAGCAGGAGGTCAGACGGTTCCAGCACCTGTTGGAGCGACCCGCCAGCAGTCTGCTCCTCTCAGCAGGAGGTCAGACGGTTCCAACACCTGTTGGAGCGACCCGCCAGCAGTCTGCTCCTCTCAGCAGGAGGTCAGACGGTTTAGCACCTGTTGGAGCGACCCGCCAGCAGTCTGCTCCTCTCAGCAGGAGGTCAGACGGTTCCAACACCTGTTGGAGCGACCCGCCAGGAGTCTGCTCCTCTCAGCAGGAGGTCAGATGGTTCCAACACCTGTTGGAGCGACCCGCCAGCAGTCTGCTCCTCTCAGCAGGAGGTCAGACGGTTTAGCACCTGTTGGAGCGACCCGCCAGCAGTCTGCTCCTCTCAGCAGGAGGTCAGACGGTTCCAGCACCTGTTGGAGCGACCCGCCAGCAGTCTGCTCCTCTCAGCAGGAGGTCAGACGGTTTAGCACCTGTTGGAGCGACCCGCCAGCAGTCTGCTCCTCTCAGCAGGAGGTCAGACGGTTTAGCACCTGTTGGAGCGACCCGCCAGCAGTCTGCACCTCTCAGCAGGAGGTCAGATGGTTCCAACACCTGTTGGAGCGACCCGCCAGCAGTCTGCTCCTCTCAGCAGGAGGTCAGACGGTTCCAACACCTGTTGGAGCGACCCGCCAGGAGTCTGCTCCTCTCAGCAGGAGGTCAGATGGTTCCAACACCTGTTGGAGCGACCCGCCAGCAGTCTGCTCCTCTCAGCAGGAGGTCAGATGGTTTAGCACCTGTTGGAGCGACCCGCCAGCAGTCTGCTCCTCTCAGCAGGAGGTCAGACGGTTCCAGCACCTGTTGGAGCGACCCGCCAGCAGTCTGCTCCTCTCAGCAGGAGGTCAGACGGTTCCAACACCTGTTGGAGCGACCCGCCAGCAGTCTGCACCTCTCAGCAGGAGGTCAGATGGTTCCAACACCTGTTGGAGCGACCCGCCAGCAGTCTGCACCTCTCAGCAGGAGGTCAGATGTTCCAACACCTGTTGGAGCGACCCGCCAGCAGTCTGCTCCTCTCAGCAGGAGGTCAGACGGTTCCAACACCTGTTGGAGCGACCCGCCAGCAGTCTGCTCCTCTCAGCAGGAGGTCAGATGGTTTAGCACCTGTTGGAGCGACCCGCCAGCAGTCTGCTCCTCTCAGCAGGAGGTCAGATGGTTTAGCACCTGTTGGAGCGACCCGCCAGCAGTCTGCTCCTCTCAGCAGGAGGTCAGATGTTCCAACACCTGTTGGAGCGACCCGCCAGCAGTCTGCTCCTCTCAGCAGGAGGTCAGATGTTCCAACACCTGTTGGAGCGACCCGCCAGCAGTCTGCTCCTCTCAGCAGGAGGTCAGACGGTTCCAACACCTGTTGGAGCGACCCGCCAGCAGTCTGCACCTCTCAGCAGGAGGTCAGACGGTTCCAACACCTGTTGGAGCGACCCGCCAGCAGTCTGCTCCTCTCAGCAGGAGGTCAGACGGTTCCAGCACCTGTTGGAGCGACCCGCCAGCAGTCTGCACCTCTCAGCAGGAGGTCAGATGTTCCAACACCTGTTGGAGCGACCCGCCAGCAGTCTGCTCCTCTCAGCAGGAGGTCAGATGTTCCAACACCTGTTGGAGCGACCCGCCAGCAGTCTGCTCCTCTCAGCAGGAGGTCAGACGGTTCCAACACCTGTTGGAGCGACCCGCCAGCAGTCTGCACCTCTCAGCAGGAGGTCAGACGGTTTAGCACCTGTTGGAGCGACCCGCCAGCAGTCTGCTCCTCTCAGCAGGAGGTCAGACGGTTCCAACACCTGTTGGAGCGACCCGCCAGCAGTCTGCTCCTCTCAGCAGGAGGTCAGATGGTTCCAACACCTGTTGGAGCGACCCGCCAGCAGTCTGCTCCTCTCAGCAGGAGGTCAGACGGTTCCAACACCTGTTGGAGCGACCCGCCAGCAGTCTGCTCCTCTCAGCAGGAGGTCAGACTGTTCCAGCACCTGTTGGAGCGACCCGCCAGCAGTCTGCTCCTCTCAGCAGGAGGTCAGATGGTTCCAGCACCTGCTGGAGCGACCCGCCAGCAGTCTGCTCCTCTCAGCAGGAGGTCAGACGGTTCCAACACCTGTTGGAGCGACCCGCCAGCAGTCTGCTCCTCTCAGCAGGAGGTCAGATGGTTTAGCACCTGTTGGAGCGACCCGCCAGCAGTCTGCTCCTCTCAGCAGGAGGTCAGACGGTTCCAACACCTGTTGGAGCGACCCGCCAGCAGTCTGCACCTCTCAGCAGGAGGTCAGATGGTTCCAACACCTGTTGGAGCGACCCGCCAGGAGTTGCCACGAATCACCGTGTCCTCCTCAGAGCTCTTCTCTGTGGATGCTGAGCAGACCTCATGATCTTGCTAGTGTGATGCCATGATCGAGAAGACAAAGGTGTACCACATCACTACTCTGCTGTGGGCACACAGGTGACTTCCCCAGCATGATGCACCTCCATGAAAGCCGTTGTAGCTCCACATTTGATTAGTTTGACTGGAGAAACTGGGGGAACGTCTCTGCTGTTCAGGGCAGGAAGGCTGATCTTATGAGGGTGGACCAAACCTTTGCTCCACGTTGGGATCTGAGTGAGTAGCTCTGGAAGTTCCCCAACGACCGCCTGTTGTCAGGCTGTCCAACACCAGGTCATCTCGGTGCTTTAGCAGGACAACGTGGGCGGACCAGGCCGCAGATGCCCCAGGCTGCTTGCAGGGTTATTTGATGGGGCAAAATGCTGCAACAAGCCTCGAAGGTGTCGACGAGACTCGTGTGGATCCGGGACAACGAAGGACGTTGGTGCAGCGTGAAGCTGAATATTCAAACATGTGTTTATTTTCCAACAGGAGAAGAAGCTCCTGGATGACAGGATCAGTGAGATGAGTTCCCAGCTGACGGAAGAGGAGGACAAAACAAAGAACCTCAGCAAGCTGAAGAACAAGCAGGAGATGATGATCGTTGAGCTGGAGGGTGAGGGACTCGCACCATCACGCTGTTGGTGGTCAATCCTTGAGACAAAGACCACACTTTGAAGTGTTCTCCATTGATAAAAATACCTTCAGATAAAGTTGATTTCTAATGTCTTCTACACGTGAGCTCATCTCCAGGTGCATCTCCAAGAGCGTATCTGACATGTCGTAACATCGCTGGTGTTCGCTGGTCATGGCCAAACTTCAACAGATCTCTGAAGTGATCACGTTGAGCAGATTTCATGCAGACTTTGAGGATCTTCATCTGCCTTTACGTCCTTCAGAGCATCTAAAGAAGGAGGAGAAAACGCGTCAGGAGCTTGAGAAGGCCAAACGTAAGCTGGACTCTGAGATGACGGACCTCCAGGACCAGATCGTCGAGTTGCAGACTCAGACAGAAGAAATGAGGATTCAGCTGGCAGTAAAAGAGGAGGAGATGCAGTCTGCTCTGTCCAGGTCAGTTACCGTGGCAACACTGAAAACCTTGTTGTAGTCATCCCGTCTGAACTTGCAGAACATTTGGACCACACCTGAACCAGCTCAGTGTGTTGGCACCATAGTCTGAGGGTCCACCAACAACTTCAGAATAAAGGCCAGGCGAGGTTGCAAAGTCACTCTTGTGCTCCCTGAACAGAACTTGGTACCTGTCTGGGTCCCAGACCCTGGCCCCTATTGCTCTGGTCTCAGGGCCCCTGTTGCTCTGGTCTCAGGGCCCCTGTTGCTCTGGTCTCAGGGCCCCTGTTGCTCTGGTCTCAGGGCCCCTATTGCTCTGGTCTCAGGGCCCCTATTGCTCTGGTCTCAGGGCCCCTGTTGCTCTGGTCTCAGGGCCCCTGTTGCTCTGGTCTCAGGGCCTGAAGACCATTCATCCACGTTGCTTCTCAGCTCTTGGTGGTTGCGTTTCCTAATCCAAGAAACCATTGGTTTTTAATTTTTATGGTGTAGGCTTCTTGTAGTTTACCCCTCAAATTGTTTAATTTTTCCATTTTAATGTTAACTAACCCATATATGGGTCAGGTTCAACCCATCTGTATTTCTGTGATAACAGCTGGAAGCAGCTGTACCGTCTTTCCCAACATCCTGATGGTGGAATCTTGTTGGCTCCTGCTCTGCTTTCTCTGGTTCTGAGGACTCTGGATGGATGGATGGTGGATGGATGGATGGATGGTGGATGGAGGGAGGGATAGATGGATGGAGGGAGGGGTGGATGGAGGGATGGAGGGAGGGATGGATAGATGGAGGGATGGATGGGCCTTATATAATAATAAATAAAAACTATATAAATAACGATTGGGACGTTGTTGCCCAAAAATCTTTCTGCCTGTTGCTGCAGCCAAAGACTGAGTGGCCCCATTGGAGGATCTGTGAGTCCTGGTGTGGGTGACTGGAGGCTTCATCGTCCCTGGAACCCAAAGAATCCTCTTCATTGGCCAACTTGTTTTCTGTCCAATTAGGAGTGATGATGAAACAGCCCAGAAGAACAACGCTCTGAAGCAGATCCGAGAGCTTCAGGCCCACCTGGCTGAGCTTCAAGAGGATCTGGAGTCTGAGAAGATATGTCGCACTAAAGCAGAGAAACTCAAGAGGGACCTCAGTGAGGAGCTGGAGGCCCTGAAGACGGAGCTGGAGGACACCCTGGACACCACAGCAGCCCAGCAGGAGCTCAGGTGACCAGCTTCAACACTTGCATTTGGGACCTGGCAGAAGATGTGTAGACAACACGTACGTGAACTTTTTCGTTTTTATTTGCAGAACCAAACGGGAGCAAGAAGTCGCCGAGCTGAAGAAGGCCATCGAGGAGGAGACGAAAAACCACAACGTCCAGGTCCAGGAAATGAGACAGAGACACAGCAGTGTGCTGGAGGAGCTGTCTGAGCAGCTGGAGCAGGCCAAGAGGGTGAGTCCATCTCCTGTGCTC
The DNA here is from genome assembly GCF_901000725.2 of Takifugu rubripes. Taxonomy (NCBI): domain Eukaryota; kingdom Metazoa; phylum Chordata; class Actinopteri; order Tetraodontiformes; family Tetraodontidae; genus Takifugu; species Takifugu rubripes. The sequence continues at coordinate 642,696 of NC_042301.1, read as the reverse complement.
CACCTGCAGCTCTCATCTCGGAGCTCCACGGAAGAAACGCACAGCTCGTCTCTCCTGCGTTAGTTCAAAGGCTCCTTGGAGAAAAGCATCCAGAATCTGGAGAGTGACAACAAAGACCTGGCGTGTGAGGTGAAGAGCGTGCAGCAGGCGAGGGCCGAGTCCGAGTCCAGGAGGAAGAAGGTGGAGTCTCAGCTGCAGGAGCTGCTGTCCAGAGCTGCCGAGGCCGAGAGGACCAAGGCAGAGCTGAGCCAACGCTCCAACAGGCTCCAGGTACCGGCCCTGTCGCCACGCACACAGAACCTGCTGGGACGCACGGTCCTGAGACGGCCCTGAAACCTGGCCACCAACGCCACGGGTCGCCACCACCGTTACAGCCCACAAAAACGGGCTTTTTGGAACCTTTTATTCTTGTTCCATAAATAATTTGGAATGAATGGAAAAGGTCATGTAATGTTGACCCCTGCTGGAGGTCCCACAGCTTCAAACAGGAACACCGTTAGAACCCTAACCCCCTAACCCCCTAACCCCAACCCCCTAACCCCCTAACCCCCTAACCCTAACCCTAACCCCCTAACCCCAACCCCCTAACCCCAACCCCCTAACCCTAACCCCCTAACCCTAACCCCCTAACCCCAACCCCCTAACCCTAACCCTAACCCCTGCTGGAAGTCCCACAGCTTCAAACAGGAACACCGTTAGAACCCTAACCCCCTAACCCCTAACCCCAACCCCCTAACCCCCTAACCCTAACCCCCTAACCCCCTAACCCTAACCCCCTAACCCCAACCCCCTAACCCCAACCCCCTAACCCTAACCCCCTAACCCCAACCCCCTAACCCCAACCCCCTAACCCCAACCCCCTAACCCTAACCCCCTAACCCCCTAACCCTAACCCCCTAACCCCAACCCCCTAACCCCAACCCCCTAACCCCCTAACCCTAACCCCCTAACCCTAACCCCCTAACCCCAACCCCCTAACCCCAACCCCCTAACCCCAACCCCCTAACCCTAACCCCCTAACCCCCTAACCCTAACCCCCTAACCCTAACCCGTGCTGGAAGTCCCACAGCTTCAAACAGGAACACCGTTAGAACCCTAACCCCCTAACCCCCTAACCCCAACCCCCTAACCCCCTAACCCCTAACCCCTAACCCCCTAACCCTAACCCCTAACCCCAACCCCCTAACCCCAACCCCCTAACCCTAACCCCCTAACCCCCTAACCCTAACCCCCTAACCCCAACCCCCTAACCCCCTAACCCCCTAACCCTCTAACCCCCTAACCCTCTAACCCCCTAACCAGGAACACTACTGTAGAACGTAGCCCAACGGGACCCGAACTGCTGAACAAGCCTCCATGACTCAGTCTTCCACTGATAACCAGCCCTCAGATAACTAACTAGGTGGTCCAAATCAGTGGCTTCTGGATTTTCTTCAGCAGTTTGAGTCCCATTCAGAGCTGACAGGCCTCATGGTGACCATGACCTCACTCATCAGCTCCCACATCGTTTAACTTAAACCCACTTAAATTCACCCTGAGTAGGATAGTGGGACATCCGCATGTACTGGATCAGGGTTGGGATGGATCAGGGTTGGGATGGATCAGGTTTGGGATGGATCAGGTACAGGATGGATCAGGGTTGGGATGGATCAGGGTTGGGATGGATCAGGTTTGGGATGGATCAGGTACAGGATGGATCAGGGTTGGGATGGATCAGGGTTGGGATGGATCAGGTACAGGATGGATCAGATACAGGATGGATCAGATACAGGATGGATCAGATACAGGATGGATCAGGGTTGGGATGGATCAGATACAGGATGGATCAGGGTTGGGATGGATCAGGTTTGGGATGGATCAGGGTTGGGATGGATCAGATACAGGATGGATCAGGTTTGGGATGGATCAGGGTTGGGATGGATCAGATACAGGATGGATCAGGGTTGGGATGGATCAGATACAGGATGGATCAGGGTTGGGATGGATCAGGGTTGTGATGGATCAGATACAGGATGGATCAGGGTTGGGATGGATCAGATACAGGATGGATCAGGGTTGGGATGGATCAGATACAGGATGGATCAGGGTTGGGATGGATCAGATACAGGATGGATCAGGGTTGGGATGGATCAGATACAGGATGGATCAGGGTTGGGATGGATCAGATACAGGATGGATCAGGGTTGGGATGGATCAGGGTTGTGATGGATCAGATACAGGATGGATCAGGGTTGTGATGGATCAGATACAGGATGGATCAGGGTTGGGATGGATCAGATACAGGATGGATCAGGGTTGGGATGGATCAGATACAGGATGGATCAGGGTTGGGATGGATCAGATACAGGATGGATCAGGGTTGGGATGGATCAGATACAGGATGGATCAGGGTTGGGATGGATCAGATACAGGATGGATCAGGATTGGGATGGATCAGGGTTGGGATGGATCAGGGTTGGGATGGATCAGATACAGGATGGATCAGGGTTGGGATGGATCAGATACAGGATGGATCAGATACAGGATGGATCAGGGTTGGGATGGATCAGGGTTGGGATGGATCAGATACAGGATGGATCAGGGTTGGGATGGATCAGATACAGGATGGATCAGGGTTGGGATGGATCAGATACAGGATGGATCAGGGTTGGGATGGATCAGATACAGGATGGATCAGGGTTGGGATGGATCAGATACAGGATGGATCAGGGTTGGGATGGATCAGGTTTGGGATGGATCAGGGTTGTGATGGATCAGATACAGGATGGATCAGGGTTGGGATGGATCAGATACAGGATGGATCAGGGTTGGGATGGATCAGATACAGGATGGATCAGATACAGGATGGATCAGGTACAGGATGGATCAGATACAGGATGGATCAGATACAGGATGGATCAGATACAGGATGGATCAGGGTTGGGATGGATCAGATACAGGATGGATCAGGGTTGGGATGGATCAGGTTTGGGATGGATCAGATACAGGATGGATCAGGGTTGGGATGGATCAGATACAGGATGGATCAGGGTTGGGATGGATCAGGGTTGTGATGGATCAGATACAGGATGGATCAGGGTTGGGATGGATCAGATACAGGATGGATCAGGGTTGGGATGGATCAGATACAGGATGGATCAGGGTTGTGATGGATCAGATACAGGATGGATCAGGGTTGGGATGGATCAGATACAGGATGGATCAGGGTTGGGATGGATCAGATACAGGATGGATCAGGGTTGGGATGGATCAGATACAGGATGGATCAGGGTTGGGATGGATCAAATACAGGATGGATCAGGGTTGGGATGGATCAGATACAGGATGGATCAGGGTTGGGATGGATCAGGGTTGGGATGGATCAGGGTTGGGATGGATCAGATACAGGATGGATCAGGGTTGGGATGGATCAGATACAGGATGGATCAGATACAGGATGGATCAGGGTTGGGATGGATCAGATACAGGATGGATCAGGGTTGGGATGGATCAGATACAGGATGGATCAGGGTTGGGATGGATCAGATACAGGATGGATCAGGGTTGGGATGGATCAGATACAGGATGGATCAGGGTTGGGATGGATCAGGTTTGGGATGGATCAGGGTTGTGATGGATCAGATACAGGATGGATCAGGGTTGGGATGGATCAGATACAGGATGGATCAGGGTTGGGATGGATCAGATACAGGATGGATCAGATACAGGATGGATCAGGGTTGGGATGGATCAGATACAGGATGGATCAGGGTTGGGATGGATCAGGTTTGGGATGGATCAGATACAGGATGGATCAGGGTTGGGATGGATCAGGGTTGGGATGGATCAGGTTTGGGATGGATCAGGGTTGTGATGGATCAGATACAGGATGGATCAGGGTTGGGATGGATCAGATACAGGATGGATCAGGGTTGGGATGGATCAGGGTTGGGATGGATCAGATACAGGATGGATCAGATACAGGATGGATCAGATCCAGGATGGATCAGGGTTGGGATGGATCAGGGTTGGGATGGATCAGATACAGGATGGATCAGGGTTGGGATGGGATGGATCAGATCCAGGATGGATCAGGGTTGGGATGGATCACACAGTCCAGGTTCCTGTCTAACCCTCTCTCCTGCCTCAGGTGGATCTGGACCACATGTCCAGTTTGCTGGAAGAGTCAGAAAAGTCGGGAGTGAAACTGACCAAAGAAGTCGACAAGCTGAACAGCAAACTGCAGGACCTGGAGGTACGGATGAGCCTGCCACAGGGTTTGGGGTTAAAGGTCAAAGGTCACTGTGCTCACTAAGGTGTGTGTCCTGCTCAGGAGCTGCTGCAGGAGGAGACGCGTCAGAAGCTGAATCTGAGCAGCCAAATCCGCCAGCTGGAGGTGGAAAAGAGCACGTTGGTGGAGCAGCAGGAGGAGGAGGAGGAGGCTCGCCAGAACCTGGAGAAGCAGCTGCAGACGCTGCAGGCTCAGGTAGAGTCCAGCACCTTCACCAACGTTCTGTTGACCACTAAAGGACGTGTTCTTAATGGCTCCAGCTGTTGGAGAGCAAGAAGAAGCTGGAGGAGGATGTTGGGGTCATGGAGGGCCTGGAGGAGCTCAAGAGAAAGCTCCAGAAAGATGTAGAGCTGGCCCATCAGCGCACAGAGGAGAAGACCACAGCCATGGACAAGATGGAGAAGACCAAGAACCGGCTGCAGCAAGAACTGGATGATCTGATGGTGGACCTGGACCACCAGAGGCAGATTGTTTCCAATCTTGAAAAGAAACAGAAGAAGTTTGATCAGGTAGTGTAACACAAGCACACGTTCAGGCTGATCCAATAAGCTTCGTGGAGTCTGGTGGACCATCCTTGATCCCTTTTTTAAGCTGCTGGCTGAGGAGAAGACCATCTCCGCTCGTTACGCTGAAGAGCGCGATCGTGCAGAGGCTGAGGCCCGAGAGAAGGAGACCAAAACTCTGGCCATGACCAGAGCTCTGGAGGAGGCCTTGGATGCTAAAGAGGAGCTGGAGCGGTTCAACAAACAGCTCCGGACTGAAATGGAGGATCTGATGAGCTCCAAGGACGATGTGGGGAAAAACGTAAGCTGCCCCATGAGAGGCCTCCTGCTGGTGTTTGAAGCTCCCTGACCAGTCAGAAGGTTGCCACCTACGCTGGCTGAATGCTTGATTGATCTGCTCTCATTCCTGCAGGTCCACGAGCTGGAGAAGTCCAAACGAACACTTGAGCAACAAGTGGAAGAGATGAGAACTCAGCTGGAGGAGTTGGAGGATGAGCTGCAGGCCACAGAAGATGCCAAGCTGCGTCTGGAGGTCAACATGCAGGCCATGAAGGCTCAGTTTGACCGAGACCTGCAGGCCAGAGAGGAACAGGGCGAAGAGAAGAAACGCGCCCTCATTAAACAGGTACCAGGAACCAGCTGACGAGGTTCTCACTGTCAGAGCGTCTCGTCTCGACAGCTACCAGGTGTCTTCTGAACGCAGGTGCGAGAGATGGAGGCGGAGCTTGAGGATGAGAGGAAACAGAGAGCTTTGTCTGCTGCTGGCAAGAAGAAGCTGGAGCTGGATCTGAACGAGCTGGAGGGCCAGATGGAAGCTGTGACCAAAGGCAGAGACGAGGCTGTAAAACAGCTGCGCAAACTCCAGGTGCTCTGCTGGTTCCTCTGTTCCTCGTCCCAGATGAAGGAGCATCTTTCTAGATGTTGGACAGATGAAAGTGTTACAGTCTGTAGTTTGAATGTCCGAGGTTGAACCTCGGCCCACTGACTCCTCCCTGGGTTGACAGGCTCAGATGAAGGACTATCAGAAAGAGTTGGACGAGGCCAGAGCTTCCAGAGACGAGATCTTCACCCAATCCAAGGAAAATGAGAAGAAGCTGAAGAGCCTGGAAACAGAAATTCTGCAACTGCAGGAGGTTAAATCCAGTTTATTGGAGGAGCTCCTCAATCAATGTGTGACTGTCTTTGATGGAGGTCCAGAACAGATGATGTTCCTGTTGTCTCTAGGAGCTCGCCGCTTCAGAGAGAGCCCGTCGGCACGCCGAGCAGGAGAAGGACGAACTGGCCGAGGAGGTCTCCAACAGCGCTTCTGGAAAGTCAGTGTGGAAGCAGTTTGGACAGGTTGGAAGGTTGAGTGTGAGTCAGGTGGAATAAAGGCGCTGCCTGCAGGTCGTTCCTGCTGGAGGAGAAGAGGAGACTGGAGGCTCGCATCGCTCACCTGGAGGAGGAGCTGGAGGAAGAACAAGGGAACATGGAGCTGCTCAACGATCGCCTCCGGAAGCTCAACCTGCAGGTAAGCGCCACCTGTTGACCCGACAGCTGAGGCACGTTGGCATCATCCCTGTCGCTCTCTCGCAGGTGGACGGTCTCAGCGGCGACCTGGCGGCAGAACGCAGCGCCGGCCAGAAGTGCGAGAACGTCCGGCAGCAGCTGGAGCGCCAGAACAAGGTGAGGCTCTCCTCAGTGAGGCCGAGGAGACCTCCTGGTCTCACGTCTCAATACATCTGCAGGATTTAAAGGCCAAGCTGGCAGAACTGGAAGGAGCAGTCAAGTCCAAGTTCAAAACCTCCATCAGTGCCCTGGAGGCCAAGATCCAGCAGCTGGAGGAGCAGCTGGAGCAGGAAGCAAAGTGGGTTTTCCCAAATCTGTGCGTCAGCACTGGAAGTCGGGCTGACGTTGCTCTTGTGTGAACCCACAGAGAGCGAGCTGCAGCCAACAAGAACGTCCGCCGCTCCGAGAAGAAGCTGAAGGAGGTGATGATGCAGGCGGAGGAGGAGCGCCGCCATGTGGAGCAGTACAAGGAGCAGGTGAAGCAGATGTTCTGCTCATACACCCACACCAGCCCTGACCCGCCCACACCAGCCCTAACCCACCCACACCAGCCCTGACCCACCCACACCAGCCCTGACCCGCCCACACCAGCCCTGACCCGCCCACACCAGCCCTGACCCGCCCACACCAGCTGTGTGACCCGCCCACACCAGCCCTGACCCTGACCCACACCAGCCCTAACCCTGACCCACACCAGCCCTGACCCACCTACACCAGCTGTGTGACCCACCCACACCAGCTGATCCACCCACACCAGCTGTGTGACCCACCCACACCAGCTGTGTGACCCACCCACACCAGCTGATCCACCCACACCAGCTGTGTGACCCACCCACACCAGCTGTGTGACCCACCCACACCAGCTGATCCACCCACACCAGCTGTGTGACCCACCCACACCAGCCCTGACCCACCCACACCAGCTGATCCACCCACACCAGCTGATCCACCCACACCAGCTGACCCACCCACACCAGCTGTGTGACCCACCCACACCAGCCCTGACCCACCCACACCAGCTGATCCACCCACACCAGCTGACCCACCCACACCAGCTGTGTGACCCACCCACACCAGCCCTGACCCACCCACACCAGCTGATCCACCCACACCAGCTGATCCACCCACACCAGCTGACCCACCCACACCAGCTGTGTGACCCACCCACACCAGCCCTGACCCACCCACACCAGCTGACCCGCCCACACCAGCCCTGACCCGCCCACACCAGCCCTGACCCGCCCACACCAGCTGACCCGCCCACACCAGCTGTGTGACCCACCCACACCAGCTGATCCACCCACACCAGCCCTGACCCACCCACACCAGCTGATCCACCCACACCAGCTGACCCACCCACACCAGCCCTGACCCGCCCACACCAGCCCTGACCCTGACCCACACCAGCCCTGACCCGCCCACACCAGCCCTGACCCGCCTCCTGCTCCACCTCCTTTCAGGTGGAGAAAGCTCAGTCCCGTATGAAGCAGCTGAAGCGGCAGCTGGAGGAGGCCGAGGAGGAGGCCACCCGGGCCAGCGCCTCCCGCAGGAAGCTCCAGAGGGAGCTGGACGAGACCAGCGAGGCCAGCGAGGCTCTGAGCCGAGAGGTCAGCGCTCTGAAGAGCCGCCTCAGGTAATTCCTGTTCCATGGCCCAGCGTTCCAGAATGGGCAGAACCTTCCTGATATTGCCTGAATAATGAGACGGCCTCTCCTGAACAGGCGTGGAGCTCCCGTCAGCAGCTTCTCCGGGCGCTCCGGCCTCCGCAGCCTCAACCTGGACGGCGCGTCCGTGGAGGTGTCGGATGAAGACGCAGACGCCCAGACGGGCGACTTTAATGACACTCAGACCGCCAACGTTGGGTGAACTTCCGCCTCTCTGGTGACGCTGCGCACAAGATCTTCAACAAATTTTCCGATTTCATTCCAAACTTCATTCCAAACTTCCCAAACGGTTCAGATGATCCGGAGCAGGGCTCATTGTGCTTCACTTCTGACAGGGCAAATCCACCAACCCTGTATTCTTGGACAGGTTTGCTGCTCTAATACGATTGTGGTTCCACCTTTGACCCCGGGTCATCGTAGTCACACCTCCAGCTGCTTCCATGCTGCCGCACCACCAGGTGGAAACTTCCCAATGTGCTGGAAGAACGTGCTTTAGCTGGGTCGTCCTGTCCTCCACTCACAGGACGATGGATCCGTAACTGGACTTCAGTCAGAGCGGTTTTTCCAGAACATTCCTCTCAAAATGGGGTTTTGATGGGGCATCATTAGCTGCGTTAGCCGTTAGCGTGACTGTGATGCAGCTTCGTCCTTCAGACTAACCGAGCTCCTCACCTTCACAGGTCATTTGCAGCTTTTCCCTTCATTTATAATCAGCTGTAGATCCGAGCAGAACCGTACGGACTTCCTTCCTAATCTGGTTGGTTTTTGCCCCGAGATGATGAAGATGATGAAGATGATGTTTCTTTAAAGTGCCTTCGACACTACGAGAACATAAGTGGACAAAGAAAAGATGAACATTTGGTATCAGCTGCTCACGATGACCCTCCTGTGGTGACGGAAACCTCCAACAATCTTCTTCTTTACCACCTCAACACTCCAGAACTGATGGTGACCTTGAATGTGGCTCCATGAGCAGCTTCCTCATCCACCACCAAGTTAACCTGTTGTTTTATAGTAACTCTCAACCAGGCATCTAATCGCAGAAACCTCCATCGTATTAGTTCTGGTCCACCTGTGTCTCTAGACGGTGATTATCTGTTTGTTTTTAAGACAATAAAGCATGTTAATCTGAACATGATGATCTGAAGCAGGTCGGCAGGCCGGCTCCTCACGTTGGAGGACTCTGGTCCAACACGGCACCCTGGAGACCCCTAACCCTGGAGATCCCTAACCCTCTAACCCTGGAGACCCCTAACCCTCTAACCCTGGAGACCCCTAACCCTGGAGATCCCTAACCCTCTAACCCTGGAGATCCCTAACCCTCTAACCCTGGAGACCCCTAACCCTGAAGAACCCTAACCCCCTAACCCTAACGAACCCTAACCCTCTAACCCTTACCCCCTAACCCCCTAACCCTGAAGAACCCTAACCCCCTAACCCTGAAGAACCCTAACCCCCTAACCCTAACCCTGGAGACCCCTAACCCTAACGAACCCTTACCCCCTAACCCTAACCCTGGAGACCCCTAACCCTAACGAACCCTAACCCTCTAACCCTTACCCCCTAACCCTGAAGAACCCTAACCCCCTAACCCTAACCCTGGAGACCCCTAACCCTAACGAACCCTAACCCTCTAACCCTTACCCCCTAACCCCCTAACCCTGGAGAACCCTAACCCTCTAACCCTGACCCTGGAGACCCCTAACCCCCTAACCCTGACCTTAACCCTCCCGAACCCTGACCTTAACCCTCCCTAACCCTGGAGAACCCTGGTTAGAGCTTCTGGTCGCGACCGTCATCTAAGTGTGATTTCATTATAATCAATAAACTTTGTCAGAACAAGAGAATTCATGAAATCCACTTTAATCATAATGACACAAAAATAACCTACAAAAAAATGAAGTTACCAATAAATCACAGAATGACTTTAAGCCCCCCCACCCCCCCGACCAGAAACAGCACAAAGTCTAACGTCACCTACTGCTCCAGAACAGCTGGGGGGGGGGGGGCAGCAGACCCTCGTGAGCTGGGGGGGGGCAGCGGACCCTCGTGAGCTGGGGGGGGGGCAGCAAACACCCCATCTAACACAAATGAGCGACAACAATCTTTGGCGGCGTTCTCGGTGCAGCTGGTCGGACGTGGGGAGGAACGCTCAGCTGGGGAGACGGAGGTATTTAGGAGTCCAGCTGTGTCTCTGAGGGGTGTCCTGTCCCCCCCCCGTCCCCCCCCCCCCCCCCCGCTACTATCAGAGGGTTAAACAGCTTAAATCCATGAATGCTTTCTGAACACACGAGGACAAAAGTTAGAAATGTTAACTCTTGACAGTCCTGCATAGATCTTTAATAGAAACTAAGGCGTCGTTATATTAGTGGGTCTGAACCATTGAGTCAAAGAAAACGTCCCCTTAAAATAATTTAAAAAAATTCAAGTAGGCTACAACTGTGACGTTCGTCCCCCCTCTGGCTCCAAAGTCTTCAAGTCTTTTTTCCCAGAAAAGGTCCAGTGTGATTAAAAAGCACCAAGAACTCACTGACGGGGGGGGGGCACTCCCCACCGGGGACCAGGAACCATCCACACATGAAGAAACTACCATGTGCGCGCACACACACGCACACACACACACGTCCCTGTGTAGATTACAAATAATTTATCAATATTCATTCAGCTACTAGTTAACAGTCATTGGTGGGAGCAGGTGACCAACGTTTCCCACATCAAAGGACAGAAAAATAAAATTCATTGTTTTTTTTTCCTTTTGTACTGCAAGAACAGACATCCCATAATTCCACATATGCTTAAATAGTAACAATATCCTGTTGGTGCCTCGTTCCTCCGGATCGTCTGGATAGTTACTCTGGATCATCACTCCCGGTCGGGCCCCCGGGTCGGGCCCCGGACCGGCCCCCGGGCCCCGTCGCTCCGGGTCGGCCCAAGGGTCGGGCCCCGGGACCCGGACCGGCCCCCGTCGCTCCGGGTCGGCCCAAGGGTCGGGCCCCGGACCCGTTGGGCCCCGTCGCTCCACAGTGATCAAGGTCAGTCTTATGTAAACATGTTGACAAAACTAAAACAACAAAAGCCAAAAAAGGGTTTTCTAATCATTCATCCGGTCTGGTTCTACGACCCAGTTCATTATAGAAAAAATCAGTTAAAAGAATGAATGATGTTTCCGGATGATCCGGCTCTTCAGGTCCACGTGGGCCCGCTCCAACAGCAGGTCCTGCCGGAGGAGCGGGCCTCCTGGTTCTGGTCAGTTGGTTTTTCTTTTCACATCTCCACCCTGACTTTGGTTGGACTCTGAGGGGACACAGATGAGCTCCAGTTACACCGGCGGACCGGAACCACCGAGCTTGAGATGAAATGAGCACTTTAAACTTTTAAACACGTTTAAACTTCCCTCTTCTGTTAACGAGGTTCTGGGAAGCAGAGTCGGAGCAACAACATGGTCAGGGGTCAGGGTCAGGGTTAGGTAACAGGGTCAGGGGTTAGAGTCAGGGTTAGGTAACGGGTCAGGGTTAGGTAACAGGGTCAGGGGTTAGAGTTAGGGTTAGAGGGTCAGGGGTTAGAGTCAGGGTTAGGTAACGGGTCAGGGTTAGGTAACAGGGTCAGGGGTTAGAGTCAGGGTTAGGTAACGGGTCAGGGGTTAGGGTTAGAGGGTCAGGGGTTAGAGTCAGGGTTAGGTAACAGGGTCAGGGGTTAGAGTCAGGGTTAGGTAACGGGTCAGGGTTAGGTAACAGGGTCAGGGGTTAGGGTTAGAGGGTCAGGGGTTAGAGTCAGGGTCAGGAGTCAGGGAACAGCAGATTCTTCCATCATTCCGGTGATTTATTGATCTTAACGGCTGGAAACTAACTAGCCGACAGCGAGAGGCCAAACCAGCGGGGGGGGGGAGGGGAGGGAGGGAGGGAGGGATGATGCAGCTGGACTGAGAGGAGGAGGAAGAGGAGGACTGCAGATTACCTGAAAAAGCAAGCTGCAGGTGAGGAGGTAGGGCAGCCTGAGACCCTGACTGGAGACTCTTATAAAGATCTAAGGAAAGAAGGAGGAAAGATGAGCATCCCAGCCCACCAGGACCCAGGGACCATCCCAGCCCACCAGGACCCAGGGACCATCCCAGCCTACCAGGACCCAGAGACCATCCCAGCCCACCAGGACCCAGGGACCATCCCAGCCCACCAGGACCCAGGGACCATCTGGGACGGCTTGGTAAAGGTGATGGGAGACAGACGAAAGCAGAGGTCCAACAGTGGTCCCATGGTGGCGCCACCGTGGTCCAACCGTGGGACCACTGTTGGACCGGCACCAAGACTCCTCCCACCTCTGACCTCAGCGTGTTCTGCACTAATGTTCCATGTGTTTAGGAGGCGTTCACGGCTGAGGCGCTGGTTCTGAGGTTCTGTTCACCTGCTGGTGCTGCTCACCACTCACCCATTAGGTCGTTCTGTGCTAGCGCGTATCCTGAGTTGGAGTTGGATGCTGATCCAATACCAGCGGCCCCCGAGGCTCCGGGGGGGCTGAAATTGAGCAAAGGGGGAAACTGGAAGGGTAGTGAGACGGGCACGAGGCTTCCCAACATGCCAAAGCCCAGGGGGAGGGCTGGGGGGGTGCCCAGAAGAGACGAGCCTGCTGAGGACACCTGAAGAAAGAGAAAAGAATCAGAAATGTGGACCCGGCCAGAAGGACGCCTCCTGGGGGGTTCTAGTGCCTCACCTGTGACAGGTGAGACGTTGTGGAGGATGTCGTCAATGTTCCTGAAGCCGTCCACTCATTTGCTGCTTTAGATCCACCCCCCACTCTCTGTCTCTGCCCATGACCGGCTGGAGCCGAGGGTCCAGAGGACGCCAGGGGGGGGGTATAGATGGGCGACAGCGCCCCCTTGCTGTTGGCGGAGTTGTTGCCAGCGCTGCTGTTGCCGCTTGTCGTCGTCTGAGGTTTCTGAGCCCCAGCAAAGCTGCAGCCGCCTGCTGGGGGCTTCAGCTGGGCACTGGTGGGGGCCCCGTAGGGCGAGCGGAACGACTTGGTGGAGTACTGGTGCTGCTGGTTAGCTAGCATCTGGCTGGAGGGCGAGGAGGAGGAAGACGGGGAGGTGGAGGGCGGAGGGTTGGGGGCAGGAGGGCGTGGGGTGAGCTTGATTATAGGAGAGGAACTTTTGCTGTGGGGGGACTTGGTGAGGGTGGCCTGCATGGGCGTGATGAAGTTGGACTGCTGGTGGTGGTGGTGTGAGTGAGACTTACTCTGGGGAAGGTGTGTGCTTTGGGTCGCAGGAGAGGGTGAAGAGGTGACCGGAGAGGGGGGGCAGAATGAATGCAGGCTGGGATGGGTGCTTGAACTAGTGCGGGGCTGTGAGGAGGGGGAGGAAGAAGGGGTGGTGCTGCTACCTTTGGCGCCGCTCTTGGACAGTCCCTGATGGAGCCCCACACATCCCAGCAACCCCACTGGGTTACCAAAGCCCTTCTGATGGGGGGAGACCAGAGGAGATGCAGTGGGAAGAGGCCGCTGCTTCGGCGGTGATGGGGACGGGTGGGGCTGAGGCGTACCACCCCCAGAACTTATCACAGAACTTGGCCTGTGATTGGCTGATGCCATGGTAACAAGTCTCTGAGTCTGGCCTTGGCCCACGGTTCCAGAAGCTTTGACAGGCCCATACGGACCATTTGCACTCCTGGAGACCAGGGAAAGGCCTGCTGCCTGTACGTGAGCTGTGGAGCTGGTGAGAGGAGATGAAGAGGAGGAGGTGGGAGCACAGGGGGACGTTCCTGATGCTGCTCCTGGCTGAGCAGCCTCCACATTCGACAGGGAGATCTGCTGCACAGAGGAGGCAGAGGGGTAGTGAGGAGTAACAGGGGGGGGGAGAGGAGGTGGGGATCTGTAACGGTGGAGGGGATAGGGGGCTGTCAGTGAGGTTCTGGCCCTTGGGTGTATTGCTGAGGGGGGCCAGAGCATAAGAAATGGAGTCCAGAGAGGGGGCTATCAGATCCTCATCCAGAGAATCCGACAAACAAATTGGCTCAGATTGAGAAGAGAGCTGTCGGCTGGTCAGAGCAGAGGTGGGCAGAGAAGGGGGGTGGGCAACGGTGAGAGGTGCTTTGTGGGTCCAGGGACCCTCCTAAACAACAACAACAACGTCCATGTGGTCAGTGTTCTGGTTTTCATCAGGTTCAAACAAAACAGAAAAACTTCGAAGCTGCGTAAAACCACAAGTCATCACGAGGCAGGGTTACCACCCTAACCCTAACCCATCACCACACTAACCCCAACACCACCCTAACCCTAACCCATCACCACACTAACCCCCAACCCACCCTAACCCTAACCCATCACCACCCCAACCCATCACCACACTAACCCCAACACCACCCTAACCCTAACCCATCACCACCCCAACCCATCACCACACTAACCCCAACACCACCCTAACCCTAACCCATCACCACCCTAACCCATCACCACCCCAACCCATCACCACACTAACCCCAACACCACCCTAACCCTAACCACCCTAACCCTAACCCATCACCACACTAACCCCAACACCACCCTAACCCATCACCACCCCAACCCTAACCCGTCACCACCCTAACCCACCCTACCACACCACCTACCTAACCCATCACACCCAACCCACCCATCACCACCCTACCACCACCCTAACCCTAACCCATCACCACCCCAACCCCACCCCAATCACCACCCCTAACCCCAACACCACCCTAACCCCCCTAACCCACACCACCCCCACCCTAACCCATCACCACCCCAACCCTAACCCATCACCACCTAACCCCTCACCACCCTACCACCATCACCACACTAACCCCCCAACACCACCCCAACCCTAACCCATCACCACCCTAACCCATCACCACCCTAACCCTAACCCATCACCACACTAACCCCAACACCACCCCAACCCTAACCCATCACCACCCTAACCCATCACCACCCTAACCCTAACCCATCACCACACTAACCCCAACACCACCCCAACCCTAACCCATCACCACCCTAACCCATCACCACCCTAACCCATCACCACACTAACCCATCACCACCCTAACCCATCACCACACTAACCCCAACACCACCCTAACCCCAACCCATCACCACCCTAACCCATCACCACCCTAACCCATCACCACCCTAACCCCAACACCACCCTAACCCATACACCCTAACCCATCACCACCCTAACCCTAACCCATCACCACCCTAACCCTAACCCACCACCACCCTAACCCTAACCCATCACCACCCTAACCCTAACCCACCACCACCCTAACCCTAACCCATCACCACCCTAACCCCATCACCACCCTAACCCATCACCACACTAACCCCAACACCACCCCAACCTTAACCCATCACCACCCTAACCCATCACCACCCTAACCCATCACCACACTAACCCCAACACCACCCTAACCCCAACCCATCACCACCCTAACCCATCACCACCCTAACCCTAACCCTAACCCAGCCCTCACCTTGGCCTTGGTCTTGGGCCCAGCGATCACTCTCTTCTTCACTCTGCAGCACAGATGAGAGGAATGATGGTCGACTGAGGAAGCATCAGAACTTCAGGGATGTGAAGGAAAAACTTACAGGTTTCCAGTGAGGTGACTGTGGACGGAGAGACTCTCCTTCAGCAAAATCCTGAGCAAAGGAGAGACAAGACTTTCATTTAATCAACTAACCATAACCATAACTAACCCTAACCCAGTGTAGTTAACTAACCCTAACCCTGGTGTAGCTAACTAACCCTAACCCCAGTGCAGTTAACTAACCATAACCATAACTAACCCTTACCCTAGTGTAGTTAACTAACCCTAACCCTGGTGTAGCTAACTAACCCTAACCCGGTGTAGTTAACTAACCCTAACCCCGGTGTAGCTAACTAACCCTAACCCCGGTGTAGCTAACTAACCCCAGTGTACCTAACTAACCCTAACCCCGGTGTAGCTAACTAACCCCAGTGTAGTTAACTAACCCTAACCCCGGTGTAGTTAACTAACCCTAACCTTGGTGTAGCTAACTAACCCTAACCCTGGTGTAGCTAACTAACCCCAGTGTAGTTAACTAACCCTAACCCCGGTGTAGTTAACTAACCCTAACCCCGGTGTAGCTAACTAACCCTAACCCACCCAACCCACCTGGCCTGCATCCAGCCTTTGGGCCACAGTGGTTTGACCTCAGTCTCCAGGAAGGCCTTGAGGTAGTCCTCCACAGACAGAGAGCACTGCTTCTCCATCTCATAGCAGCTGAGCTTCACTCGCACCAGGTTACAGAGCAGGTTCCTGCACACAGAGTAGGTTAACCACCACACAGGGAGTGTGTGTGTGTGTGTGTGAGTGTGAGAGTGTGAGTGAGTGAGAGTGTGAGTGAGTGAGAGTGTGAGTGAGTGAGAGAGAGAGTGTGAGTGAGTGAGTGAGAGTGTGAGTGAGTGAGTGAGTGTGTGTGTGAGTGAGTGAGTGAGTGAGAGTGTGAGAGAGAGAATGAGAGTGTGAGTGAGTGAGAGTGTGAGTGAGTGAGTGAGAGTGAGTGTGAGAGAGAGAGTGTGTGAGTGAGTGAGTGAAAGTGTGAGTGAGAGTGTGAGTGAGTGAGTGTGTGAGTGAGAGAGAGAGTGTGTGAGTGAGTGAGAGTGTGAGTGAGTGAGTGAGAGTGTGAGTGAGTGAGTGAGTGAGTGTGTGTGAGTGTGAGAGAGAGAGTGTGTGAGTGAGAGTGTGAGTGAGTGAGTGAGAGTGTGAGTGAGTGAGTGAGTGAGAGTGAGTGAGTGAGAGTGTGAGTGAGAGTGTGAGTGAGTGTGTGTGAGTGTGAGAGAGAGAGTGTGTGAGTGAGTGAGTGAGTGAGAGTGTGAGTGAGTGTGTGTGAGTGTGAGAGAGAGTGAGTGAGTGAGAGTGTGAGAGAGAGTGAGTGAGAGTGTGAGTGAGTGAGTGTGAGTGAGAGTGTGAGTGAGTGAGTGAGAGTGAGTGTGAGTGTGAGAGAGAGTGTGTGAGTGAGTGAGTGAGAGTGTGAGTGAGAGTGTGAGTGAGTGTGTGAGTGAGAGTGTGTGAGTGTGAGAGAGAGAGTGTGTGAGTGAGTGAGTGAGAGTGTGAGAGAGAGTGAGTGAGAGTGAGAGTGTGAGTGAGAGTGTGAGTGAGTGAGTGAGTGAGTGAGAGTGTGAGTGAGTGAGTGAGTGTGAGTGTGAGAGAGAGTGTGTGAGTGAGTGAGAGTGTGAGTGAGAGTGTGAGTGAGTGAGTGAGAGTGTGAGTGAGTGAGTGTGTGTGTGAGTGTGAGAGAGAGAGTGAGAGTGTGAGTGAGTGAGTGAGAGTGTGAGTGAGTGAGTGAGTGAGTGAGAGTGTGAGTGAGTGAGTGAGAGTGTGAGTGAGTGAGTGAGAGTGTGAGTGAGAGTGTGTGAGTGTGAGAGAGAGAGTGTGTGAGTGAGTGAGTGAGTGAGTGAGTGAGAGTGTGAGAGAGAGTGAGTGAGAGTGTGAGTGAGTGAGTGAGAGTGAGAGTGTGTGAGTGTGAGAGAGTGAGTGTGTGAGTGAGTGAGTGAGTGAGTGTGTGTGTGTGTGAGTGTGAGAGAGAGAGTGTGTGAGTGAGTGAGTGAGTGAGTGAGAGTGTGAGAGAGAGTGAGTGAGTGAGTGAGAGTGAGTGAGAGTGTGAGTGAGTGAGTGTGTGTGTGTGTGAGCACAAAGTGTGTTTCAATCACAGCAGCTAAAAGCAGTTTCAGAGGAGGCCCTGCCAGGCTCCCCACCTGAGCTTGTCATCCCAGACAAACTTCTTCCTGGGGCCCATCACCCGTTTCCCAGGTTTGTCCTCGTCTTCGTCCTCTGAGCCGTTTTTGTCGCCCTCCTCTGACTGCTGCCTTTGGAACCAGAAAAGAACCATGAAAAAACACAAATGATCTTTAATGGAATGCAGGTAGAAGGTGGGAGGAGCCTCTGCCTCCGTCCCAGCAGTTCTCCAGCTCAGGTCGGAGCCCCGGCTCCACTGGGCCAGGGGGGGTTAGGGTTAGGGTTAAATATCATTTCACTGATTAGTAAGCTGAATAAACCAGCTGACCTGGTCAAACTAGATGTCTGAGAACAGATGACCTACTTTGCCACCTTGGCCATGCACTCCATGTTGTATTTGGCGATCTGCTCTGGCATCACGCTGCAGACCGCCAGCTTCAGTTTCAACAGCGGATTTCTCATCCGGTCATCCTGAGGTGGGCAGAGAAAACGTTATCTCCCGCAGGAACGCCACGAGTTCTGCAGGTTATAACCGAGTCTACACCAGGAACAGGAGCAGACACGAGACACCTGCGACCTAATCCACCTCCACCCACCTGGATGTTGAGACTAAGTTTCTTCAGACGCTTCAGAAGAGCTTCTTTGTTGCACGGCACAAATGCCTCCATGTGTGAGTAGATGCCTGAGCGCACGTCAGGAGGGTGCTCCTGGACCTGGAGCTCAATACTGAGAGGAGAGAGCAGAAGAGGCTTCATGAGGGTCAGGGTGAGGGTTAGGGTGAGGGTCAGGGTCAGGGTGAGGGTCAGGGTTAGGGTGCTCCTGGACCTGGAGCTCAATACTGAGAGGAGAGAGCAGAAGAGGCTTCATGAGGGTCAGGGTGAGGGTGAGGGTGAGGGTCAGGGTTAGGGTGAGGGTCAGGGTTAGAGGGTCAGGGTGAGGGTTAGGGTCAGGGTCAGAGGGTGAGGGTCAGGGTTAGAGGGTCAGGGTCAGGGTCAGGGTCAGGGTGAGGGTCAGGGTTAGAGGGTCAGGGTGAGGGTTAGGGTCAGGGTCAGAGGGTTAGGGTCAGGGTTAGAGGGTCAGGGTCAGAGGGTTAGGGTGAGGGTTAGGGTCAGGGTCAGAGGGTTAGGGTCAGGGTTAGAGGGTCAGGGTCAGAGGGTTAGGGTGAGGGTCAGGGTTAGAGGGTCAGGGTGAGGGTTAGGGTTAGGGTCAGGGCTAGGAGATGAGCTGCTGATCTGGGATCTAGAGACGGGAAAGCTGTCCAACTCACTCCAGGAGGATGTTATTCATGTCTAAGGTGAAGAACTTCTTCCTGCCTTCTTGATCAAACTGTCGCGAGGCCTGAAGAAGAAAGCAGAGTGGGCAACATTACACTGACGAGGGCCTCAGCTGAGGCCCTGAAGGCATCATATGAATCAGGTAAACCCCGTCACCTGAACGCATCACCACCTGACCTGTGCCTCTGCAGCAGCCACGCTCATTCTAACGGCCTAGTTTAATCACAGGACTAATGAGCGGCCTGGGAGTTTAATTCCACGTGCTCATGACAAAGAAATAAAGATTCCCCCATTAGTTAACCTGGATTTGCCTCTGCCAGCTCTCTTTTGCATCTGGTCACTCAATACGTTCACAGCTGAATGGAGCCACGTTCCTTCAGTGCTGCATGGCAGGGAAACATGCCCCCCCCCTCAGAATGAGGTGGCAACATGACATAGTGGGGCAACACGGCCCCCTCTCCAAATAATAACCACCTTGAGTCAGGCGATGGATAATCCCACCGATTCACCTCCTACATAGAGGATGCAGTACTTATAGTGCCCACAAGGATAAGTCGCTTTACTCCTGCAACTGGCTTTAGGGTGTTGCTGGTGTTGGGTTAGGGTCCTACGAGGGTCATACGAGGGTTAGGGTCCTACGAGGGTCATACGAGGGTTAGGGTCCTACGAGGGTCCTACGAGGGTTAGGGTCCTACGAGGGTCATACGAGGGTTAGGGTCCTACGAGGGTCATACGAGGGTTAGGGTCATACAAGGGTCCTATGAGGGTCAGGGTCCTACGAGGGTCATACGAGGGTTAGGGTCATACAAGGGTCCTATGAGGGTCCTACGAGGGTTAGGGTCATACGAGGGTCCTACGAGGGTTAGGGTCATACAAGGGTCCTCCGAGGGTCCTATGAGGGTCCTCCGAGGGTCATACGAGGGTCCTACGAGGGTTAGGGTCATACAAGGGTCCTACGAGGGTTAGGGTCATACAAGGGTCCTCCGAGGGTCCTATGAGGGTCCTCCGAGGGTCATACGAGGGTCCTACGAGGGTTAGGGTCATACAAGGGTCCTACGAGGGTTAGGGTCATACAAGGGTCCTACGAGGGTTAGGGTCATACGAGGGTCATACGAGGGTTGTGGAGCATTTTCAGATGTCTTAATCCAACTCCAGTCAAGGTCTATACATGCCAGAGGGGGGGGGACTCCGACATTAGTCGGACTAACGTATTGACTGCAATTGTGCGGTTATCGTGGGGTCAGGAGAATCATTTCTAATACTTTGTCTCCTGTAAACCTACAGCCTTTCTACTACATATTTTGTGACTTTCAACAGGCTTTTTCATCCGAATCAACCACGTCCCTGAACTGATCCTTCAGACCAGGTTCAGACCAGGTTCAGACCAGGTTCAGACCAGGTTCAGACTCACCGCCCTCAGGTCCTCGATGCGTTTAATAAGAGGACCAGGCAGTCCCACAGGCAGTGGGGGTGGAGAGAACAGTCCACTAGAGGAGCCTAGGCCTCGCCCTTGAACACCTCCTCCTCCGCCTCCTCCTCCGCCTCCTCCCGTTGGTGCTTTAGGAGCTGGAGCGCCAACTCCCAGAATTCCATTCTCTCTGGCTGCCGCCACTGCATGTTGCTGCTCAGAGTCCAGTAAGCTGAAGTCCAGGTCACCGAGGAGATCCTGTAGCTCTTTTTCATTGGCCGAGCCCAGCAGTGACATGACGGCAGGGTCGGAGGTCAGTTCTGCCAGGGAGAGCTCATTGCTGAGGGCGTTGCCTTGAGGATTTGTCAAACTGGAGGGCAACAGGTGGTTTGCTGTGTTGCCAGAGTATATTTTGTTAGCTTCTGGTCTGTTCTGGCCAAGCAGATTCATATTTTGGTTCCGTTTCTTCAGCTCCTCCTTCTCCCGGGTGAAACGTCTCAGCATGGCTGCCAGATACAACGAGTCTTTCATCAACTTCTTTCTCTTCTTCTTCTCTGGACGTAAGGAGCCAAAAGCCGTCACTCTGTGGGCGGGAAATGATGCATTTAGTGAAGCCCTCATGTGCTGCTTCCATACTGGTAACGTTATCTAGTAGTGTAACAGTTAACTGCAGTTAACGTGTGTTGATGAACATGAGAGTCAAGCGCACCCACATTAGCATCTGAGATGCTAGTTAGCACACTAGCAAAAGTCATTTCAACAAACATTAATCCTGAAACTGAGCTAACAATGTGTACTGAGAAGCATGAACCTGATGAACCTTCAGCGTGCTCTGATGAATCTGACACATACATGCAATAGCTGCTATTTTTGGAAGTTGTTTTCAGAAGAGGGACATTAGTATTCGGCCTATCTGGGCACAGACAATGGGAGGGTTTCTAGAAAAAGGATGGCTTGTCACAGCACGTCACAGTCAGTATCTGTGCCTTGTGACAGACCTGTGAGAGGATGTGCACAAAAGAAGTAGGATGAGGAGGGTTATTAGCATTATTAGCATTATTAGCAGAAGCTACCTCAGTGGGCTTTAACACGTCCAATTTTCCCTCATGAGAGAAACACCAACCATTTGGCAGCGATATTTCCTAATAAATATTCTTATATATTCGTATTTTGGTTTCAGGATAAAATGCATTTACAAACCCTTCAACAAAAAAGTCTGACGTCATTAACCAGAACAATGAAATCAAACTACAGCGCTCACCCTTGTTTAGGTCCTCTGTTCTTCTTGGGAGTCTTCTGTTCACTATTGCTCAGTTCCTTCTTTTTCCTTTTCTTAATCACTTGTTCCTGGTTGTCACTGGTTTTCTGAAGCAAGAACAAATGGACATATCTTCGTTCAAAAAGTGAATGAAGGCTAAAACATGCCTCCGCGTGAGTGTGTGTGTGAGTAAAACACAGCTTTTCAGACCAGAAGATGACTCTATTAGGGCCAGAGGAACATTGTCTACTAGGTGTTTAAGGCATTTGGGTGCCACCTTTGTGTACGCTAACTTGTAGCACTTATTATATATTTCACTCTAAATGGGGTCGTTTTGAAGTATTTCGTGGGTGTTTGAGGTGAATAAATGGCTTCCTCGTTGGTAGGAGCCTTGAGTCCAACATCATTTAAACTGTTGTGGGTTAGGGTTAGTCAGCCTTACCGTGTTAGCCTCCCCCTCCGAGTCCGAGGCTGCTCGAAACTGCAGCGTTCCTGTGTTGATGTAAAATCCCCCCAGCTTGGTGGTCAAAGACGCAGGCACCAGCTCATCGTACTGACAGAGAGGAGGCGGTTGGTTAGATCTTCCATACGGTGCTGTTAATAACGCAGGAATAACGCAGGAACAAAGCAGGAACAAAGCAGGAATAACGCAGGAATAAAGCAGGAATACTCACAGCCTCGGAATTGTCAATAAAAGGATCAGTCTCGTCGTAGCCGAAGCCAATATCAATCAAATCTTGCATCCTGTCCTTCCTCTTCTTTTTCCCCGTGTTACCCTGAAAAACATTTCTTTTGTTAGGTACGGAGTTAAAATATATCATTTAGGCAGATAAAATAACTTACATATTTATCTTCAAACTTTTTAGCCAAGGCCTCCACCTGGAGCCGCTCTCTCTCGTCGTCATTGAAAGGGTCGTCTGGACTGCGGCTCGATGTCACAAGGGGGGGGTTATTTTTCTCCTGCAGCAAACAATTTATTAATAATTATGGACTGGAGCAGTTTAAGGACTCATCTGTCTGGGTCCAACAATAGTTCATCACTTCCCAGTTAGACCGAGGAGTGAGTCCAACACGTCACAGAGGTGCTTCATAAATGAAAAATAAGCGCAGTTGCAACGATCCCAGCTGTTCCTGCTGGTCCCGGAGCTTCATTCGGTCCGGTCCTGGAGCTTCATCCGGTCCCGGAGCTTCATCCGGTCCCGGAGCTTCATCCGGTCCTGGAGCTTCATCTGTCCCCGGACCTTCATCTGTCCCCGGACCTTCATCCGGTCCTGGAGCTTCATCTGTCCCCGGACCTTCATCTGTCCCCGGACCTTCATCTGTCCCCGGACCTTCATCCGGTCCTGGAGCTTCATCCGGTCCTGGAGCTTCATCTGTCCCCGGACCTTCATCCGGTCCTGGAGCTTCATCAGGCCCTGGAGCTTCATCTGTCCCCGGACCTTCATCCGGCCCTGGAGCTTCATCTGTCCCCGGACCTTCATCTGTTCCCGGAGCTTCATCTGTCCCCGGACCTTCATCTGTCCCCGGACCTTCATCTGTCCCCGGACCTTCATCCGGTCCTGGACCTTCATCTGTCCCCGGACCTTCATCCGGCCCTGGAGCTTCATCTGTCCCCGGACCTTCATCTGTCCCCGGACCTTCATCCGGTCCTGGACCTTCATCTGTCCCCGGACCTGGAGCTTCATCTGTCCCCGGACCTTCATCCGGCCCTGGAGCTTCATCCGTCCCCGGACCTTCATCTGTCCCCGGACCTTCATCCGGTCCTGGAGCTTCATCTGTCCCCGGACCTTCATCCGGTCCTGGAGCTTCATCTGTCCCCGGACCTTCATCCGGCCCTGGAGCTTCATCCGTCCCCGGACCTTCATCCGGCCCTAGAGCTTCATCTGTCCCCGGACCTTCATCTGTCCCCGGACCTTCATCCGGCCCTGGAGCTTCATCTGTCCCCGGACCTTCATCTGTCCCCACAGCCGGAGGGCCACGCGGTGCACCCCCGCAGCTCTCGGTTCGGTGGCCGGGCTGTTGCTGGCCGAGCGCCGCCGAAGGACACGAGGTCCCTCGCTGTTCCAGGGAGCCACTTCTTAAGTTCCCCGGCGCTGCCCGGACAAACGCTGCTGCCTTTGTCCCGTGGACGTGAAATGGACCCGAGCAGGCGAGTCCTCGGGAGGATAGGGGGCATTCTCCCACCCGCTACTTAGCAATGCCACAAATGCTCCCAAAGCATTTCAACTCCAGACGCACGGTCACCTAAAAGCTCGATGCAAGTCCAGAGGTCCTACCTGAAGGTTCTGGATGAGTTCGCCGTAGTTGAACTCGACGGAAGATACATCGCTGGGTTCGGACAGGGTCAGGTTGAGCCTCACCGTCGCCCTTTTCTGGGCTTTAGCCCTGGAACGATCCCCGCCGGCACCACCTCCTGCCCCGCTGGCTGTCTCCACCTCTCCGGCTCTGCCCAAGTTGAAGTCGGTCTCATCCTCCAGTCGACGTTTCCTCGGCTCCGCGGCCGCGGCCGCTCCCGCTCCCGCTCCCGCTGCGAAGGCCGACAGGGTGACAAACTGCACTTTTCTCAGTTCGGCCATTTGGATGAGCTGCTGCCTCGCTCCGGACACGCAGCGACCACGATCCACTTGGCGAAACTACTTCAAATTTCTGTGCTGGAGAAGGTTCCGCGGACCCCCGACGGCTGCTCAGTGCCTCGGCGGAGGTTGAGGCCTCCTCCGTAACATACAAATGCGATTCCCGGGGAAGCGACGGTCGGAGAAAAGTAGCTTTTTTCGGCAGTCACTCACATCCTCGGTGTGCTAGGGGACCGAGACGTTCACAGGAGCCATCTTGGGTTTCGGGAGTAAATAAAATATCAGAGGAGAGGGGTCACTGCGCATGCGCGTACCCGCAAACCGGAAGACGGTGATAGCAGAGGGTGTCAGAGCGTCCAATCAACGCGCGCCTCCAGCCTAAAGCCCGCCCCCGTCACTACAGCCGCTAGTGACGTCACTACCAACACTATTATGACCTTTGTAAAGTATGTGTGAAACACACCACCAATATTAAGGAGGCCACGGCTTCTCTGGACTATCAATGTCATACCTTCCTGAACAATTAATAACTAAGGACTTATTTTTCTGTCTACGCAGGGAAATGCTGACCTGTGCAATTTGATTTGTGTCTTTGTACATACACACAGGACAGACACTTAAGCACCGTCTGGTTCCAAACAAGCCCAAGGTTTGGTTTAAATACTCAGAAAAGGCACCACTGACCACTTATGCAAGTGTAACATAAATATATACACAATAAATGCATTGTCATTTTACTGAGGAAAAAAGAAACCCAAAACTCCTCATTTATCTCTTCATTTTGGGCTTTTAAAAAAAAATTTTTTTTAACTTTTTACTCATTCTAACATTAGATTTTAAGGAAATTATCACAGGTGAATCTAGCAGTAGCAGAACAAAACAGAATTATAAATTTCCAAAAGAAAGCTAAGACTTTCATTGGAAATTGCAGATCGGTGGTCCAAAGAACTGTTTTCTGTTTTGTTTTCTGAAATTCTATGACTTAATAAATTAAATGATTCTGGAGTTTTATCAGTATATTTAACTCTTGTGGTTTCAGCTGTTCTATCTTCATTTATGGAATAAATATGGAATCCACAGCAGGACAAGTCTATTTATTCACATAGACACAGCTCATTGGTAGCCACCACGTGATTGTTGTCGTTTTTACTGTTATATGCCTCAGTATCTTTTTTAACTGAATGATGAAGCCTATTTTAATAATATACGTCACTTAACAGTTGTCTCCCCTTATGGTAAAGTGGTGATCAGTGATATAGTGCTTTGAGTGTTTCAGAAAATGACAAATAAAGGCTATAATGAAGCGCTTTTACCATTTTACACATCCATCCATCCTCTAACCCTATCTGGGGTCGGGTCGCGGGGGCAGCAGCCTCAGCAGAGAGGCCCAGACTTCCCTCTCCCCAGCTACCTCTTCCAGCTCATCCGGGGGGATCCCCAGGCGTTCCCAGACCAGAGACATAGTCTCTCCAACGTGTCCTGGGTCTTCCCGGGGGCCTCCTACCAGAGGGACATGCCCTGAACACCTCACCGGGGAGGCGTCCAGGGGGCATCCTGACTAGATGCCCAAGCCACCTCATCTGGCTCCTCTCAAGGCGGAGGAGCAGCGGCTCTACTCCGAGCTCCTCCCGGATGGCAGAGCTTCTCCCCCTCTCTAGGGGAGAGCCCAGCCACCCTACGGAGGAAGCTCACTTCGCCCGCTTGTACCCGTGATCTTGTTCTTTCAGTCATGACCCAGAGCTCATGACCATAGGTGAGGGTAGGAACGAAGATCGACTGGTAAATCGAGAGCTTCGCCTTTCGGCTCTGCTCTCTCATTTTACACTTATCAGTGCAATTATTCTATATAAAAATTGGAGTTTTTTTCAACTGTGCAATGTGAGCGCAGTCATCACGGCTTCATGTTCAAACTTTGTATGAAAAAATCAGAAAATTCAAAATGTTGCATTCTTTAATACAAATCCCCCCTCCACAGAAAAAGCTGAATATATTCATTCCTCATGTAACAGTGAGACACATCATCAAAGTAAAGCTCCGACTCATGTTGCTGCTCTCAGGGAGCCAACGTTCAGCACTGTCATGAGAGGAGAACTCGGTTTTCTTTGGCCCATTTCCTCAGGATTCGGATGATGTACACAGCATGGGGGCTTCCAGAATTTTGCAGCATTAAAACCACTTCTTTAAGGGTCTCCCTAAAAGACACACCATAGGTGAGGCAGCCATTTAAATAGCTATAACTCCAAAACAAAGCAGAAACTGTATGATTGAAGGAAGTGTTGCCAAAGCAACAAGAACAAATATGAAACATGGAAGAACGGACAATGTTTGCATCAAGATACCGAGCAGAAAGAGACGCACTTGGATTCTTTGTTTGCCAATATAAGCTGGAAGACGCCAACACAGGCTCCTCTCTTGCCTTCCCAATAGTCCGAGTCCGGGTCCAGTTTCTCCAGAGCATCGAAAGCTTTGGCTGCATAGTAGAACTGGCCCATCTAGAAACAGCCTCAGATCAGCTTCAACAACATAAAGAGCTCAAATAGCAAAAGGAATTGATCAGGGAGGCAGTACTGACCAGCCTGGTCTGTAGAAATGGAGAACCTTAATAAGTTATTAGTGCCAGATTTGGATCCAGGTGTTTTGTATGAGATTGCATCAAGTTATTAATAATTAATAAAAGCTACTATTTTACAGAGCTCTGGTATCCAGACATTTATGCTTGTTTTGGGTTAGGGTTACTGACACTGAATGCACGTGGGGCAGGCGTCACTGACTGGAGTCACAGACAGACGTTACAGACAGACTGGAGTCACAGACAGACTGGAGTCACAGACAGACGTTACAGACAGACTGGAGTCACAGACAGACTGGAGTCACAGACAGACTGGAGTCAGAGACTGGTGGTATCTTGAGGGGGGTACAGCTTTATGGTGATATCCTGACTTTTTGTGCTCCAGATATGAATGGAATAAAGATTAGAACTAAATATGCGAACATTCCTCAATAAAGAAGTGAATTGTTCACTGACACGATCACTGACACTGAGCAGCAGCACCTTGAAGCAGTCATTAGCGATGACGTGCAGAAGACTGAAGGAATCAGAGGATGTGCCCATCTTCAGGTACAACTCCCAGGCAAGCTGAGCCTTCTGGTTCATGATGTCTAACGGCACAAAGTTTAAAGATAAGAAGAAAGAAGGTATTATGATTCAAAAAGTATGATTATTTAATCTGTTACATGCTCTATAGAAGTTAATATCTTAGAAATGTGAGACAAACATTGGATAGATTCATCTATTATTCTTAAAAGCCTAAATCATGAAACTTTTGAAGATAATGTTAATATACCTACAGCATCGCGCAAGCCAGCTGAGGTACACATAGTCATTCTTTATCTTTTCACTTTGAATCATCAGAAAAAACTGAAAAGAAATATTACAACAGTCACAAAATATGATCAGGTCATCAGATGGCCAGTATAGAAGGTCTTAAATGAAAGGAGGACCTCTTCAGCTTCCTGGTAGCTGCCAAGAGCTGCTTTAGCCTGAGCATAGTTGAAGTTAAAGGCATCATCATTATAGAAATAACTCTGCAAAGACAAGGCGCATGAATATCAGGAGTCAAATAACAGAAATAGTCAATGTCCTTTACAGTTCCACCATATTCATCCTCATCATCTGAACCTTGCTGGGAACATTCACCTTGATTGAGTTGAGATATATGAGAACATCCTCGAACTGTCTCAAAAGGAAGAAGCAGGAGGCCATGCACTGTCTGCCAGGAATAGTGTCTGAAGGAGAGTGAGACACAAACACGCGCTCAAAGAAATGCATCAAGTGTTGGTTTATTCAGAATGTTCCCCAAAGTACCGCATTCACTCGCTGAGCCTCCGACCAGCTGGAAGAACTGCTGAGCAGTTTTCAGGTGATCCCTCTGCAGACAAAGACACTCAGACTCTGTCTCATCAGACACGTCTTCTCAAAGCCAAACACTCACTGAGCCAATATCCTGTCCGAGTGCAGCGTTCACCACTCCCAGCAAGATGTACTCCTGAGGACAAAGCTTTGATTCAGATCTTCTCAAGTGCTTCTTCTATCACACATCGGGTAGAAACGCTCTTGGACACCATGAAAGGTTAAACGCTCTACCTGGATTCTACTTTTGACTGAATTAAAGCTTCATTTGGGCAGAGTGGTTGTAACTGTCAGGGTTAAACTCCATGAAAGGTTTTAGTTTGGGAATTACCTGCGGCGTCACGGGCACCACATCTCGGATGAGGTTGTAGGCTTCCTGAACATCATCTGCAGATTTCAAATCAAGACATGACCGTTTGTGGCAGCCTGGGTTAGCATCAGTGGCTAAAGCTCATGGCTGCACACCTTGCCTGAGATAGTAGATGACCAAGTTCAGTCGGGCTTCAGGGATGACGTCAATCAGTGGAGGAAGAACCTGCAAAGCCCCTTCCCCACCTCGGAACACAACCTGTGGCACACAGACGCTTCACAGGGTCAGAAACGAGCCTGTCAGTAACCTGTGGCACACAGACGCTTCAGAGGGTCAGAAACGAGCCTGTCAGTAACCTGTGGCACACAGACGCTTCACAGGGTCAGAAACGAGCCTGTCAGTAACCTGTGGCACACAGACGCTTCACAGGGTCAGAAACGAGCCTGTCAGTAACCTGTGGCACACAGACGCTTCACAGGGTCAGAAACGAGCCTGTCAGTAACCTGTGGCACACACACAGACGCTTCACAGGGTCAGAAACGAGCCTGTCAGTAACCTGTGGCACACAGACGCTTCACAGGGTCAGAAGCGAGCCTGTCAGTAACCTGTGGCACACACACAGACGCTTCACAGGGTCAGAAACGAGCCTGTCAGTAACCTGTGGCACACACACAGACGCTTCAGAGGGTCAGAAACGAGCCTGTCAGTAACCTGTGGCACACACAGACGCTTCACAGGGTCAGAAACGAGCCTGTCAGTAACCTGTGGCACACAGACGCTTCACAGGGTCAGAAACGAGCCTGTCAGTAACCTGTGGCACACAGACGCTTCACAGGGTCAGAAACGAGCCTGTCAGTAACCTGTGGCACACAGACGCTTCACAGGGTCAGAAACGAGCCTGTCAGTAACCTGTGGCACACAGACGCTTCACAGGGTCAGAAACGAGCCTGTCAGTAACCTGTGGCACACACACAGACGCTTCACAGGGTCAGAAACGAGCCTGTCAGTAACCTGTGGCACACACACAGACGCTTCACAGGGTCAGAAACGAGCCTGTCAGTAACCTGTGGCACACACAGACGCTTCACAGGGTCAGAAGCGAGCCTGTCAGTAACCTGTGGCACACACACAGACGCTTCACAGGGTCAGAAACAAGCCTGTCAGTAACCTGTGGCACACAGACGCTTCACAGGGTCAGAAACGAGCCTGTCAGTAACCTGTGGCACACAGACGCTTCAGAGGGTCAGAACGAGCCTGTCAGTAACCTGTGGCACACAGACGCTTCACAGGGTCAGAAACGAGCCTGTCAGTAACCTGTGGCACACAGACGCTTCACAGGGTCAGAAACGAGCCTGTCAGTAACCTGTGGCACACAGACGCTTCACAGGGTCAGAAACGAGCCTGTCAGTAACCTGTGGCACACAGACGCTTCAGAGGGTCAGAAACGAGCCTGTCAGTAACCTGTGGCACACAGACGCTTCAGAGGGTCAGAAACGAGCCTGTCAGTAACCTGTGGCACACACACAGACGCTTCACAGGGTCAGAAACGAGCCTGTCAGTAACCTGTGGCACACACACAGACGCTTCACAGGGTCAGAAACGAGCCTGTCAGTAACCTGTGGCACACACAGACGCTTCACAGGGTCAGAAGCGAGCCTGTCAGTAACCTGTGGCACACACACAGACGCTTCACAGGGTCAGAAACAAGCCTGTCAGTAACCTGTGGCACACACAGACGCTTCACAGGGTCAGAAACGAGCCTGTCAGTAACCTGTGGCACACACACAGACGCTTCACAGGGTCAGAAACGAGCCTGTCAGTAACCTGTGGCACACAGACGCTTCACAGGGTCAGAAACGAGCCTGTCAGTAACCTGTGGCACACAGACGCTTCACAGGGTCAGAAACGAGCCTGTCAGTAACCTGTGGCACACAGACGCTTCAGAGGGTCAGAAACGAGCCTGTCATAACCTGTGGCACACAGACGCTTCACAGGGTCAGAAACGAGCCTGTCAGTAACCTGTGGCACACAGACGCTTCAGAGGTCAGAAACGAGCCTGTCAGTAACCTGTGGCACACAGACGCTTCACAGGGTCAGAAACGAGCCTGTCAGTAACCTGTGGCACACAGACGCTTCACAGGGTCAGAACGAGCCTGTCAGTAACCTGTGGCACACAGACGCTTCACAGGGTCAGAAACGAGCCTGTCAGTAACCTGTGGCACACAGACGCTTCACAGGGTCAGAACGAGCCTGTCAGTAACCTGTGGCACACAGACGCTTCACAGGGTCAGAAACGAGCCTGTCAGTAACCTGTGGCACACAGACGCTTCAAGAGGGTCAGAAACGAGCCTGTCAGTAACCTGTGGCACACAGACGCTTCACAGGGTCAGAAACGAGCCTGTCAGTAACCTGTGGCACACAGACGCTTCAGAGGGTCAGAAACGAGCCTGTCAGTAACCTGTGGCACACAGACGCTTCACAGGGTCAGAAACGAGCCTGTCAGTAACCTGTGGCACACAGACGCTTCACAGGGTCAGAAACGAGCCTGTCAGTAACCTGTGGCACACACAGACGCTTCAGAGGGTCAGAAACGAGCCTGTCAGTAACCTGTGGCACACAGACGCTTCACAGGGTCAGAAACGAGCCTGTCAGTAACCTGTGGCACACAGACGCTTCACAGGGTCAGAAACGAGCCTGTCAGTAACCTGTGGCACACACAGACGCTTCAGAGGGTCAGAAACGAGCCTGTCAGTAACCTGTGGCACACAGACGCTTCACAGGGTCAGAAACGAGCCTGTCAGTAACCTGTGGCACACAGACGCTTCAGAGGGTCAGAAACGAGCCTGTCAGTAACCTGTGGCACACAGACGTTTCAGATACACTGAAGTATAATTACAGCCATCCCATAATGGATCAAGGTCAATATCTCCATCTGAGGGGTCGCCACAGGCTGGAGGTACGTGTTTGGTTCCCCGAGGGACCAGAGGTGCCAGTGGCCGGGTGGTGGCGTGTTTGGGGAGTTGCCCTGGGCTCTGAAACAGCCCCCCCACGCTGCTCTCGGGACACTTTGGGACCACCACAACACAAACCACCTAACCCTAACCCTTTCTAACCCTAACCACCTAACCCTCTAACCCTAACCACCTAACTGTAACCCTCTAACCCTAACCCTAACCACCTAACCCTCTAACCCTAACCCACCTAACCCTCTAACCCTAACCCACCTAACCCTAACCCTTTCTAACCCTAATCCTCTAACCCTAACCCACCTAACCCTCTAACCCTAACCCTTTCTAACCCTAACCACCTAACCCTAACCACCTAACCCTAACCCTCTAACCCTAACCCTTTCTAACCCTAACTCTTTCTAACCCTAACCCTAACCACCTAACCCTAACCACCTAACCCTAACCCTTTCTAACCCTAACTCTTTCTAACCCTAACCCTAACCCTAACCCTAACTCTTTCTAACCCTAACCCTAACCCTAACCACCTAACCCTAACCACCTAACCCTAACCCTTTCTAACCCTAACTCTTTCTAACCCTAACCCTAACCACCTAACCCTAACCCTAACTCTTTCTAACCCTAACCACCTAACCCTAACCACCTAACCCTAACCCTAACTCTTTCTAACCCTAACCACCTAACCCTAACCACCTAACCCTAACCCTTTCTAACCCTAACTCTTTCTAACCCTAACCCTAACCCTAACCCTAACCCTAACCCTAACCACCTAACCCTAACCACCTAACCCTAACCACCTAACCCTAACCACCTAACCACCTAACCCTAACCACCTAACCCTAACCCTTTCTAACCCTAACTCTTTCTAACCCTAACCCTAACCCTAACCACCTAACCCTTTCTAACCCTAACCCTTTAACCCTAACCCACCTAGCCCTCTAACCCTAACCCTAACCCTAACCACCTAACCCTAACCCTTTTCCAGGATGCTGGAATAATAATCTTAATAATCCAATAACCTTCGGTCGTGCTGCATTGGTTCATTTATTTAAGAGGGACTTTACAATTAATTCCTCACATGTTGGAGTAAATGCAAAATTTCCTTACAAATGAAGAGCAGAAATGGATGAATATTTGTGGAATTCTCCGAATATTTGAGCAGAACTTGTGAAGAGCTCACCAGGTTGTGCCGAATAAGCTCCTTAGCAAACTCAAAGGAGTGGGAGGAGATTTCCATGAGGTTCTTCAACTCTTCCTATGAACACGAGCACACACACATCCGGAGAACCCTCAAAGATCAACATCCCAACAGAAAGAGATCATTCAAGTGTACAGGTTGATAAAGATAAAGGAATATTTATAACATAATAAAATGACACAATATGCCAGTACGGCAACAGGAGTCCAGAACCTCAGCGGCCTTGCCGTTGTACAGTCTGAAGGTGTTGCAGGCCTTCAGGTTGAGGGCAATGGTGGAGTCAGGAATGCTCTGAAGGTACACAGCCAACACCTCCTGGGACACGTCGTAGTAGTTCAGCTTGTAGTAGCACAGAGCCACATAAACCTTCAGAGCCAAGAAATCTCTGCACCAAAGATGTGAGATGGAGAAGTTCACAAGATCACCATACGTGCATCTATCTCGTTGCTAAAGTCCAGAACATCGTTTCATTTTTGACCTCATCACACCCACGTTATCATGCTAGCATGCTAGCTAGCACTGCACTTATTTATTAGATTTAACAGATTGAACCATTGCAAAAGCAGCAAACTGGGAATTCAATTCTAATGATCACAAAGATCAATAAAACTAAGGAAGACCATGAGAACAAGTTAAAGAAAATTCACACAAACTGTTCCATTTAAGGCCTTAAATGCATTTGTTGATGGAAATATGCAACCAAAACTGTGTTTTAAGAACTTACGGAGTCCTGTAATAAAATGAAAGAGGCAGATCCATCTTTCACACTCTAAATAGCACAAAGTTCAACATTTGAAGAATATTTATAGAATATTTATAGGCTATTTCTCCTTATTTCCAGCCTGTGTGAGTTAATGCAGATTTGAAATGGACTTTTGAAGTCACTTTAGGATCACATTTTATGAAATAAAAACAAAACTGTGCTTAGAATGACACTTTCTAAAAAGAATCATTCCAAAGTGGTAAAAGAAAATAGTTTTATGCAAAAACTTTTGGAGCAATTACATCTTTTGGCTTCAAGAGGCAGATGAGGCCTCCTCTCAAACCCTTCACATCCAGACCAAAGGCTGACCCCAGGAAGTTGACCCCTGATCATAACCCTGACCCCAGGAAGTTGACCCCTGATCATAACCCTGACCCCAGGAAGTTGACCCCTGATCATAACCCTGACCCCAGGAAGTTGACCCCTGATCACAACCCTGACCCCAGGAAGTTGACCCCTGATCATAACTCTAACCCAGGAAGTTGACCCCTGATCACAACCCTAACCCCAGGAAGTTGACCCCTGATCACAACCCTGACCCCAGGAAGTTGACCCCTGATCACAACCCTGACCCCAGGAAGTTGACCCTGATCATAACCCTGACCCCAGGAAGTTGACCCCTGATCATAACCCTGACCCCAGGAAGTTGACCCCTGATCACAACCCTGACCCCAGGAAGTTGACCCCTGATCACAACCCTGACCCCAGGAAGTTGACCCCTGATCATAACCCTGACCCCAGGAAGTTGACCCCTGATCATAACCCTGACCCCAGGAAGTTGACCCCTGATCACAACCCTGACCCCAGGAAGTTGACCCCTGATCATAACCCTGACCCCAGGAAGTTGACCCCTGATCACAACCCTGACCCCAGGAAGTTGACCCCTGATCACAACCCTGACCCCAGGAAGTTGACCCCTGATCATAACCCTGACCCCAGGAAGTTGACCCCTGATCACAACCCTGACCCCAGGAAGTTGACCCCTGATCACAACCCTGACCCCAGGAAGTTGACCCCTGATCATAACCCTGACCCCAGGAAGTTGACCCCTGATCACAACCCTGACCCCAGGAAGTTGACCCCTGATCATAACTCTAACCCAGGAGGTTGACCCCTGATCATAACCCTGACCCCAGGAAGTTGACCCCTGATCATAACCCTGACCCCAGGAAGTTGACCCCTGATCATAACTCTAACCCAGGAAGTTGACCCCTGATCATAACCCTGACCCCAGGAAGTTGACCCCTGATCACAACCCTGACCCCAGGAAGTTGACCCCTGATCATAACCCTGACCCCAGGAAGTTGACCCCTGATCACAACCCTGACCCCAGGAAGTTGACCCCTGATCATAACTCTAACCCAGGAAGTTGACCCCTGATCATAACCCTGACCCCAGGAAGTTGACCCTGATCATAACCCTGACCCCAGGAAGTTGACCCCTGATCACAACCCTGACCCCAGGAAGTTGACCCCTGATCACAACCCTGACCCCAGGAAGTTGACCCCTGATCATAACTCTAACCCAGGAAGTTGACCCCTGATCATAACCCTGACCCCAGGAAGTTGACCCCTGATCATAACCCTGACCCCAGGAAGTTGACCCCTGATCATAACCCTAACTCCAGGAAGTTGACCCCTGATCATAACCCTAACCCCAGGAAGTTGACCCCTGATCATAACCCTAACCCCAGGAAGTTGACCCCTGATCATAACCCTAACTCCAGGAAGTTGACCCCTGATCACAACCCTGACCCCAGGACGTTGACCCCTGATCACAACCCTGACCCCAGGAAGTTGACCCCTGATCACAACCCTGACCCCAGGAAGTTGACCCCTGATCATAACCCTGACCCCAGGAAGTTGACCCCTGATCACAACCCTGACCCCAGGAAGTTGACCCCTGATCATAACTCTAACCCAGGAGGTTGACCCCTGATCATAACCCTGACCCCAGGAAGTTGACCCCTGATCATAACCCTGACCCCAGGAAGTTGACCCCTGATCATAACTCTAACCCAGGAAGTTGACCCCTGATCATAACCCTGACCCCAGGAAGTTGACCCCTGATCACAACCCTGACCCCAGGAAGTTGACCCCTGATCATAACCCTGACCCCAGGAAGTTGACCCCTGATCACAACCCTGACCCCAGGAAGTTGACCCCTGATCATAACTCTAACCCAGGAAGTTGACCCCTGATCATAACCCTGACCCCAGGAAGTTGACCCTGATCATAACCCTGACCCCAGGAAGTTGACCCCTGATCACAACCCTGACCCCAGGAAGTTGACCCCTGATCACAACCCTGACCCCAGGAAGTTGACCCCTGATCATAACTCTAACCCAGGAAGTTGACCCCTGATCATAACCCTGACCCCAGGAAGTTGACCCCTGATCATAACCCTGACCCCAGGAAGTTGACCCCTGATCATAACCCTAACTCCAGGAAGTTGACCCCTGATCATAACCCTAACCCCAGGAAGTTGACCCCTGATCATAACCCTAACTCCAGGAAGTTGACCCCTGATCACAACCCTGACCCCAGGACGTTGACCCCTGATCACAACCCTGACCCTTGACCCCCAACCTCACCCTGAAGCCCCGATCCACAGAGCAGCCCTGCAGCAACAGGCGAGCACGTCCAGGCCTCCTGAGCTCAAGATGATGATCTTAACACCCCCAACGCACAGGGACCCCCTGAGGAGGCCCCCACCTTCCCTGCCCTCCCCAGGCCAGACCTGTTCTGCAACAGCAGCCGTTTGTAGATGTCGATGGCCTCGGGGTAGTGGGAGCGCATGTAGTGAATGGAGGCCAGGCTCAGCTGGTCCTCTGTCACATCCTCAAGGTTCTGGTGGAAACTCATCAGCTGCTTCTCATCGTTGAACTGAGACATCAAACAAAGACCCTGGTTGAGATGCAAAAGAGGAAATAGCCCAAATATCCCATATCTGTAAAAGAAAAGAATTGCTCTCCAACCTTGTGAGCCAAGTGGAAGAGTAGCCGGTTTTGCAGGGGAGAGAGTGGCGCTGTCGTCAAACATAAAGTCAGTCGCTAAAATGTCCCGAATCAACGCTCAAACTAATCGATTTTCCACAATAATGCAGCTTCATGCTCTGCAGGAGGTACAAATCATCAAGTAAAGTGACTAAAGTGAGAGAGGAAGACCTTTCAAATTTCACATTTTAAAATAAAAAATAAGCTGATGATTGAATTCTTTCTCTGGATACATAAACTATTTAAAATACTAAATGTCTCTTAAAGAAGTGAGATTCCCAAGGAACAACACAACCAATCCAAGCTTATGTGCAAACGAAGCTTTGACTTCCCTCAGTAGTGCACGTACCCTTCGAGGCTGCCTCCTCCGCTTCACTATACAGGCCAAGAAAGAAGAAGACACAGGCCAGGAAGACCCAGACCTGAGCGGGACACTCGGGTCTCTGCGTCAGACTCCTGTACTCCTGCAAAACACAGGTGACAGAGTAGAGCCCGACCGTCCCGGCTTCAGCTGCCTGTTCCATCAGGTATCCGGACATACTCAGAAACAGCTGCTGGTTTATAGCCACTTGGAGCTAATTGGTAGCATTACCTCCATGGCCCTCCTGTAATCGCCCAGGTGGAAGGCGCAGTAGCCCATCCAGAGGGAGGTCAGGTCATCCTCCTCTCCGATGCTCATCTTAAACTTGAACAGACAGAAGCTGAATTCAGACACTCCAACAGCAGCCAAGGCAAAGCCCGGCTCCCCCCTTAAGTACCGAACTCTGGTGGTAGTTTGTTGCATCCTTTATTCTGATCTATGTCAGTTGTTTGTTGCATCCTTTATTCTGATCTATGTCAGTAGTTTGTTGCATCCTTTATTCTGATCTATGTCAGTAGTTTGTTGCATCCTTTATTCTGATCTATGACAGTAGTTTGTTGCATCCTTTATTCTGATCTATGACAGTAGTTTGTTGCATCCTTTATTCTGATCTATGACAGTAGTTTGTTGCATCCTTTATTCTGATCTATGACAGTAGTTTGTTGCATCCTTTATTCTGATCTATGACAGTAGTTTGTTGCATCCTTTATTCTGATCTATGTCAGTAGTTTGTTGCATCCTTTATTCTGATCTATGACAGTAGTTTGTTGCATCCTTTATTCTGATCAGTAAATAAATTATTATTTAAATGATTATAATTCGTAATTCGTTAATTATTATTATAATTATTATTATTATACTATTTAAATTATATTTATTCTGGCAGTAGTTTCTATGGTTTTTGATGATTGTGCTGATTGTGTTGAGAATACCCTAATACCCCTAACCCTAACCTAACCCCAACCCTAACCTAACCTAACCCCAACCCTAAGCCTAACCCTAACCTAACCCTAATACCCTGACCCCAACCCTAACCTAACCCCAACCCTAACCTAACCTAACCCCAACCCTAATACCCTGACCCCAACCCTAATACCCTGACGCTAATTTGACCGACTATTTTAAAGAACACAGTGTTCCGGTACCTCCAACAGGGTCAAAGCACCCAGGTAGTCCCTCTTTTGCAGGTATTCCTCCAGCTGGGGAATAACCGCTTTATTTTTCTTAGTTTTGTCCCCGCCGCTGGTTGGCGACCATCCTCCGACAGCGGGCTTCACTCGGGAGAGAATCTGCCCAATTTCATTCGATTAGAATTCAGCACAATCACAAATATCTGGAAATTCCAGTTCCAGATGCTACTGGACGAGTATGATAACTCACCATGCTGACGAGGTGTCCTCACAAGAAAAATGATCTATGCTAAGCTTTGTTTACGGCTAACCCGTGGCAACATGGTGCAGCCAATCAGAGGAAATGACGTCAGAGGATGGCGTCCAACTGATGGACGAGCTCGCCAAGGACACACGTGACTCCTGTCGGCACACGTGACTCCTGTCAGCACACGTGACTCCACTTCACCACGGCAGCTCCTCGGCGTCTTTTTTGCTGCCGAGATCCCGAACATTCCTGTTAGGGTTATTTGCTTTAACCCTAACCTAACCTAACCCTCTAACCCTAACCTAACCCTCTAACCCTAACCTAACTTAACCCTATGATATAAGTGACTCCAGCGGGGGGGGGCAAGAGACAGTTTCTTTGGAATCGTCTAGTTTTTAGCATCAATTTCTTTTAATGAACACTTACATTTTTGTACATTTCTATTACACTTTCTTGTCATAAACAATGCATTTACATGACCAAGAAATGTGTTCTAATCAATTTTGTTTCATCAAATTCAAGAGAGAAAAGCATTAATGGAGACACGTGCACACCCTGAACATGACAGAACCACCAAGACAGAAAGACCCAGATCAAAACAGCAGTTTCACACTTTAGAATTCTTTCACATCTTTTATTTTCTCTCATTTCTTTTTACATCAACAATAGAAAATAATTGAAAATTGAGTCCACAAATAATCACAGCATTCCTGCTCCACTCGAGGAGGGAATCTTGGTGCTTCAGGACGTCGGGAACAAACAGGAGTTCAAGAATTCCTTCATCTAATCACCATTTTTTAAAAACAAAAATGTCATGTGAACAACAGGTGAGCGGGGTCAGTTGTTATTTTCCTGGAGCTGCTTTATTAGGAACCAGCGTGAAACACGTCCACTTCTGTGGGCGAGGGGCGGGGCAGCGAGTGATGGGCGGGGCAGCGGGCGAGGGGTGGGGCAGCGAGTGATGGGCGGGGCAGTGGGCGAAGGGGGGGGGGCAGCGGCGAGGTATCGAGTGATGGGCGGGGCGAGGGGCGGGGCAGCGGGCGAGGGGCGGGGCAGCGAGTGATGGGCGGGGCAGCGGCGAGGGGCGGGGCAGCGAGTGATGGGCGGGGCAGCGGGGGAGGGGCGGGGCAGCGGCGAGGTATCGAGTGATGGGCGAGGGGCGGGGCAGCGAGCAATGGGCGGGGCAGCGGCGAGGGGTGAGGCGGGGCAGCGGGCGAGGGGCGGGGCAGCGAGTGATGGGCGAGGGGCGGGGTAGCGAGCGATGGGCGGGGCAGCGGCGAGGGGCGGGGCAGCGAGTGATGGGCGGGGCAGCGGGGGAGGGGCGGGGCAGCGGCGAGGTATCGAGTGATGGGCGATGGGCGGGGCAGCGGCGAGGGGCGGGGCAGCGAGTGATGGGCGAGGGGCGGGGCAGAGGCGAGGTATCGAGTGATGGGCGAGGGGCGGGGCAGCGGGCGAGGGGCGGGGCAGCGAGTGATGGGCGGGGCAGCGGCGAGGGGCGGGACAGCGAGTGATGGGCGGGGCAGCGGGGGAGGGGCGGGGCAGCGGCGAGGTATCGAGTGATGGGCGAGGGGCGGGGCAGCGGGTGAGGGGCGGGGCAGCGAGTGATGGGCGAGGGGCGGGGCAGCGGGCGAGGGGCGGGGCAGCGAGTGATGGGCGAGGGGCGGGGTAGTGAGCGATGGGCGGGGCAGCGGCGAGGGGCGAGGCTGAAGGTGCAGCTCTGCGCAGTGCTTCATCCCCTCGGCACGGACAGACGGTCCTTCTACGGCTGAACATCAGCTCACCTCCTGAAGCGTTCCCGTTTCAGACGATGCCTTCAGGATGCGTCGGTAGATCCTCTTTTCTACACACCTCCAGGCCACCATCGCTCCCAGATGCAGTCTGAGGCTGGTGGAGGAGAACACCTCATCCTGCTGAGCCTCAGCTGCACCTCATGACTTCAGACCCATCTGAGCCATGAGCTGCTCGTAGACCGTCCACGCCATGGCGGCCATCAGCGTGCGGCGCAGACACCTGGGCACAGCTCCACAGAAGAAGCCTCCTATGCCATGTTCCTGTGGCCAGACAGGAGAGAGATGAGTGTGCACGTTCCTCTACAGCTGCCTAGAAACGCAACAGAAAAAGGCACCTTGTAGATGTGACGAGCCGCCTGCACGGTGCCGAGGCGAGTCTTGCTGATCTGTATGTTGGTCTTCACGACGTCAGCAGGTTGTGTGACCACCGACGCCATGATGCCCGCTACTACCCCGCAGCCAAAGTTCACCAGCGGGACACAGGAAGAGGAA
This sequence comes from Takifugu rubripes, assembly GCF_901000725.2. Classification (NCBI taxonomy): domain Eukaryota; kingdom Metazoa; phylum Chordata; class Actinopteri; order Tetraodontiformes; family Tetraodontidae; genus Takifugu; species Takifugu rubripes. Next base: position 602,330 of record NC_042301.1, on the reverse strand, counting down.
GTCACCTCTGAGCCAACACAAGAGGAAAGTGGTGGTGGGGCTCCAAACCTTCCCGTCCAGTAGCTGCTGCACTTTGTGTCTCACCTGGAGGCAGCAGCTTCTTGGTCTGGCTGTAGAACATGACGTAGATGCCAGAGAAGGGAGCGTCCCGGAGCAGTGTGGCAGGCAGTCCAGAAAAGAGAGCCCTCATGCCCTCGGTCTCATACATGCTCCTCACAGCCCCAGGCACACTTAGGTAATTATAAAAACCACTCTATAGTCAAGACCAAATGCATTCGTGTCAACGTTGTTCTGCTGGAGGAATTAGCTGGAAAAATGGGATCAATTCCATCTGAGATCTTGTCTCAGGTGAATTCAGGTGAGGCCGTGCTTGCCTACCTCAAAGCGGGCCTTGATGACAGTAAAGGGCAGCATGCACACACCTGCCACCGCCCTGGCACCTGCCCCCAGCAGCACGGCCTCGCCAGCGTTGGCTGCTCGCTCCTGGAAGAAGTGCTGCTTCAGGGAGTAGAAGGTGCTGAAGTAGATGCCCACGCCGGGGATGCAGCGCAGGAACGACTGCCCAAGGGGACGACTGACGTCAGCACAAGCCACAGACCAACTTTCTAACAGTGATTTTACTTTTAATTTCATAACTTCAGTGACCCGGAGTTCGTCACAGATGTGGCTGCTAACTCACTGGAGACACTCCTCTCCACAGGCTGAAGACGTTCTCCGTGCGGACAACATTCAGGAAGACGGCGAACATGCCCACCTTCCTCCCCCTGAGGGAGGAGAAGAGGACAGGACAGGAGAGTCACAGGCACGTGTTCACCATCACGGGGACGAGCGGTGACGGGGACGAGCGGGGACCAGCGGTGACAGGGACGGGGACGAGCGGGGACGGGGACGAGTGGGGAAGGGGACGAGCGGGGACGGGGACGAGCGGGGACGGGGACGAGTGACGGGGACGAGCGGGGACGGGGACGAGTGACGGGGACGAGGACGAGCGGGGACGAGCGGTGGCGAGGACGAGCGGTGACAGGGACGGGGACGAGCGGGGACGAGCGGTGGCGAGGACGAGCGGTGACAGGGACGAGTGACAGGGACGAGCGGGGACGAGGACGAGCGGGGACGGGGACGAGCAGTGATAGGACGAGCGGTGACGGGGACGAGGACGAGCAGTGATAGGACGAGCGGTGACGGTGACGAGGACGAGTGCTGATAGGACAAGCGGGGACGGGGACGAGTGGGGACGGTGACGAGGACGAGCAGTGATAGGACGAGCGGTGACGGTGACGAGGACGAGTGCTGATAGGACAAGCGGGGACGGGGACGAGTGGGGACGGTGACGAGGACGAGCAGTGATAGGACGAGCGGTGACGGGGATGAGCGGTGACGGGGACGAGCAGTGACAGGACGAGCGGTGACGGGGACGAGGACGAGCAGTGATAGGACGAGCGGTGACGGGACGAGGACGAGCGGGTGACGAGGACGAGCGGTGACGGGGCCGAGCGGTGACGGGGACGAGCGGTGACGGGGACGAGGACGAGCAGTGATAGGACGAGCGGTGACGGGGACGAGGACGAGCAGTGATAGGACGAGCGGTGACGGGGACGAGCAGTGATAGGACGAGCGGTGACGGGGACGAGGACGAGCGGGGACGGGGACGAGCGGTGACGGGGACGAGCGGGACGGGGACGAGCGGTGACGGGGACGAGCAGTAGTGATAGGACGAGCGGTGACGGGGACGAGGACGAGCGGTGACGGGGACGAGCGGTGACGGGGACGAGCAGGGACGGGGACGAGCGGTGGGACGGGGACGAGCGGTGACGGGGACGAGCGGGGACGGGGACGAGCGGTGACGGGGACGAGCAGTGATAGGACGAGCGGTGACGGGGACGAGGACGAGCGGTGAAGGGACGGAGCGGTGACGGGGACGAGCAGGGACGGGGACGAGCGGGGACGGGGACGAGCAGTGATAGGACGAGCGGTGACGGGGACGAGGACGAGCGGTGACGGGGACGAGCAGTGATAGGACGAGCGGTGACGGGGACGGGGACGAGCGGTGACGTGTGACGGACGAGCGGTGACGGGGCCGAGCGGGTGACGGGGACGAGCGGTGACGGGACGAGCAGGGACGGGGACGAGCGGGGACGGGGACGAGCAGTGATAGGACGAGCGGTGACGGGGACGAGGACGAGCGGTGACGGGGACGAGCAGTGATAGGACGAGCGGGTGACGGGGACGGGGACGAGCAGTGACGGGGACGAGCGGTGACGGGGACGAGCGGGGACGGGGACGAGCGGTGACGGGGACGAGGACGAGCAGTGATAGGACGAGCGGTGACGGGGACGAGGACGAGCGGTTGGACGGGGACGAGCAGGTGCGGATGGGACGGGGACGAGCGGGGACGGGGACGAGGACGAGCGGTGACGGGGACAAGCGGTGACGGTGACGAGCGGTGACGGGGACGAGGACGAGCGGTGACGGGGACGAGGACGAGCGGTGGTGACGGGGACGAGCGGGGACGGGGACGAGGGGACGGGGACGAGCGGTGACGGGACGAGCAGTGATAGGACGAGCGGTGACGGGGACGAGGACGAGCGGTGACGGGGACGAGCGGTGACGGGGACGAGCGGGGACGGGGACGAGGCGACGAGCGGTGACGGGGACAAGCGGTGACGGGGACGAGCGGTGACGAGCGGGACGGGGACGAGCGGTGACGGGGACGAGCGGGGACGGGGACGAGCGGTGACGGGGACGAGCACGAGCGGGGACGAGGACGAGGACGAGCGGGGGACGGGGACGAGGACGAGCGGTGACGAGCGGTGACGGGGACGAGCGGTGACGGGGACGAGGACGAGCGGTGACGGGGACGAGCGGTGACGGGGACGAGCGGTGACGGGGACGAGCGGGGACGGGGACGAGCGGGGACGGGGACGAGGACGAGTGGTGAAAGGGGCACCGGTGCACTCGTGAAGCTCTTATCACAATCATCTGTTGGTGCACAGTCATCTGTTGGCATGTGAGCGTGCGCGTGTACGTGCACACACCCTGGTTGGACGTGGTTCTGCAGGGTCTGGAGCCGAGTCTTCACCAGGTCCAGAGGCTGGAAGAGCAGCGTTGAGCAGGTGCCACTGAGAGAACCACACATGAAGGCTTTGAGAGCCGGGTGAGCCTGACAGTGAGGACAGGGACAGGGAGAGGGACAGGTTAAGGGTCAGGGAGAGGGACAGGTTAAGGGTCAGGGAGAGGGACAGGTTAAGGGTCAGGGAGAGGGACAGGTTAAGGGTCAGGGAGAGGGACAGGTTAAGGGTCAGGGAGAGGGACAGGTTAAGGGTCAGGGAGAGGGTTAGGGACAGGGTCAGGGACAGGTTAAGGGTCAGGGTTAGGGACAGGGAGAGGGACAGGTTAAGGGTCAGGGTTAGGTCAGGGAGAGGGACAGGTTAAGGGTCAGGGAGAGGGACAGGTTAAGGGTCAGGGAGAGGGTTAGGGACAGGGTCAGGGTCAGGTTAAGGGTCAGGGTTAGGGACAGGGAGAGGGACAGGTTAAGGGTCAGGGAGAGGGACAGGGTTAGGTCAGGGAGAGGGACAGGTTAAGGGTCAGGGAGAGGGACAGGGTTAGGTCAGGGAGAGGGACAGGTTAAGGGTCAGGGAGAGGGACAGGGTTAGGTCAGGGAGAGGGACAGGGTCAGGGAGAGGGACAGGTTAAGGGTCAGGGAGAGGGACAGGGTCAGGGAGAGGGACAGGTTAAGGGTTAGGGTTAGGGACAGGGAGAGGACAGGTTAAGGGTCAGGGAGAGGGACAGGTTAAGGGTCAGGGAGAGGGACAGGGTTAGGTCAGGGAGAGGGACAGGGTCAGGGAGAGGGACAGGTTAAGGGTCAGGGAGAGGGAGAGGGACAGGGTCAGGGAGAGGGACAGGTTAAGGGTTAGGGTTAGGGACAGGGAGAGGACAGGTTAAGGGTTAGGGAGAGGGACAGGGACAGGTTAAGGGTCAGGGAGAGGGACAGGGTCAGGGACAGGGACAGGTTAAGGGTCAGGGAGAGGGACAGGGTCAGGGTCAGGGAGAGGGACAGGGACAGGTTAAGGGTCAGGGACAAGAGGCACAAAGAAATAAAGATGAGGTCAAAGAGCGGAGAGCAACAGCAGAGCAACAGCAGAGCAGCAGCAGAGCAGCAGCAGAGCAGCAGCAGAGCAACAGCAGAGCAGCAGCAGAGCAGCAGCAGAGCAACAGCAGAGCAACAGCAGAGCAACAGCAGAGCAGCAGCAGAGCAACAGCAGAGCAGCAGCAGAGCAACAGCAGAGCAGCAGCAGAGCAGCAGCAGAGCAGCAGCAGAGCAACAGCAGAGCAACAGCAGAGCAGCAGCAGAGCAACAGCAGAGCAACAGCAGAGCAGCAGCAGAGCAACAGCAGAGCAGCAGCAGAGCAACAGCAGAGCAGCAGCAGAGCAACAGCAGAGCAGCACCTGTAGAGCTACGGACTGTTGGCTCAGAGCAGAGGTCCCAGATAACGGAGACATGTGGAGACGGCACACGCTCACATGCACACGCTCACATGCACACGCTCACATGCACACGCTCACATGCACACGCTCACATGCACACACACACACGTGTTGTCGCAGTGACGCGAGACAGAAATATTGGACGCAGCGGACGGTTCAACTACCGAAAAAATCCTGTAACCGAACTCAGGCAAACGTGAGTGAAGGCAACTCTGGGCCCAACGTGTTGACTTGGACCTGGGAGGTTCCGACCCGGGTCCAGGACGGGTCAGCAGCCTAAATCATTGGGACGCACTCCGGCTCCTATCTGGACCTCACAGAAGCGTAACGTGGTCGGCACCTTCTCCGGCTCCTATCTGGACCTCACAGAAGCGTAACGTGGTCGGCACCTTCTCCGGCTCCTATCTGGACCTCACAGAAGCGTAACGTGGTCGGCATCTTCTCCGGCTCCTATCTGGACCTCACAGAAGCGTAACGTGGTCGGCACCTTCTCCGGCTCCTATCTGGACCTCACAGAAGCGTAACGTGGTCGGCACCTTCTCCGGCTCCTATCTGGACCTCACAGAAGCGTAACGTGGTCGGCACCTTCTCCGGCTCCTATCTGGACCTCACAGAAGCGTAACGTGGTCGGCACCTTCTCCGGCTCCTATCTGGACCTCACAGAAGCGTAACGTGGTCGGCACCTTCTCCGGCTCCTATCTGGACCTCACAGACACTCACATATCTACGTTCTCTCCTCCTAACGAGCTCCAGAACTAACGGGCCCCCTGTGGGCCCATCGCTGCAGATCTGAGGAGAACCCGGACCCCTGAGGCCCAGCATGTAAGGGCAGAAAATCAAATGCAAAAACGGGAGGCAAATTTCTAAAAGTTCTTCTTGTGAAGACGAAGCAGCAACTTTAGGAGAGTTTAGGGAGCCATTTTACAGGGTTCGGAGCTTCTTGGCACCAACGAACATTTATCAAACTCACGTTTCCCAAATGAAACACGGCCGCTTGTGTTAGAGTAACTCTTTAATCTGAAACGTGGAGAAACGTGGAGAAAGTGGCAACACGACTTTAACACGACTACTCACGGCTAACTCCATCTCTGACTCGGATTTTGAACCGGACCGGTTCCGTTGGTCTCCTGCTACGGCCGTTTTGAAGCTAAAGGACAGCCTGTGGTGGAGAAACATCAGTTAGAAGCCAATGTTTAGTTTAGTTTACACTGAAGAATCTTGTGTACATCCCGACAGCGCAAAATAAAGTATCCTCAAATGCAAACAATTCTATTTTGTAGTTATTAGAATTAGAAATAGTCGGTGAAGCCAAAGTTTTGGCTTCCTAAACACGCTCGAAGGGACGTCATTGAAGCTAGCTAGCATTAGCTAGCATTAGCAGGGAATAGCTGCTCTTACCTGACGGTAGAACGTTTTATTAAAGAAGTGATGTGGCGTTAAACTTGGTCATTTTCGAGTCAACTTCTTGGAAAATGAGACGACCTTTGCATGTTAAAAAGAAGAGACTATAGCACGAGAAACAAAGTAACTAAATTCTCGCTAAGAACCGTCCGGTGAAATGATGACGCTAATGTTAATTACATTTCACTTTGTACTGTTCAAATTAAAGGTCCGCTGCTCATGTGCTCTTTTAACCCGTTTATCGCACGACTGAGGCTAAACTTTAACCTCGCTGTTATTGATGCGACGTCTGAAACTCTGGGTTGCCAGATCGGACTATTTCCGGAGATAAAACCCGCCCCCACAAGCCCCAAGCTAATCTTCTTCTTCTTCTTCCGGAGGTTGGCATCCAAGCTGTTGCATTACTGCCACCTTGTGGTCCTCTCTCTCACTGTCCATCCTTACATCCTTTTTACTAGACCAGTAGGGTTAGGGTTAGGGTTAGGGTTAGAGTTAGGGTTAGGGTTAGGGTTTAGGGTTAGAGGGTTAGGGTTAGGGTTAGAGTTAGGGTTAGGGTTAGGGTTTAGGGTTAGAGTTAGGGTTAGGGTTAGGGTTAGGGTTAGGGTTAGAGTTAGGGTTAGGGTTAGGGTTTAGGGTTAGAGTTAGGGTTTAGGGTTAGGGTTAGGGTTAGGGTTAGAGTTAGGGTTAGAGTTAGGGTTAGGGTTAGGGTTAGAGTTAGGGTTAGGGTTAGGGTTAGGGTTAGAGTTAGGGTTAGGGTTAGGGTTAGAGTTAGGGTTTAGGGTTAGGGTTAGGGTTAGAGTTAGGGTTTAGGGTTAGGGTTAGGGTTAGGATATCTCGACCCAGCTAGAAACGTCCTTCTCATCCCACCCATCATTCCCCATTTTCCTTCGTGCATCCATCATCAGATTCCTTTTCCCACTCTGATGTCTGAATTTTAAAATCACATGTTCTGTTGTTTCCAGTTTTTGACAATGCTGAGTCCACTTGGTTAAGGTTAGGGATGGGATAGGGGATAGGGTTAGGGTTAGGGGTTAGGGGTTAGGGTTAGGGTTAACCCACAATATGTCGCATACTGTTGAAGCTGCTGTGCCCCATTCTTGACCCTGTTCCTGCTCTTTCTCCTCCACATTTCCTGCTCTTTGATATTTATTACTACATTTTGATGACTTTGTGATGCTCCTGTTTTAATGCTCGTTAATGCTGATGCCAAATCACTACACATTATTGCCCTTGATGCTGTTAGGGTTAACCCTAACCCTTTGCTACTCGTAATTTTTTATCTTGATAACATATAAACATATATATAAATATGGCTTTTTTTGTAGAAAAGATTCAAAAGAACATAAAAAATAACTTTTGATTTGGAAAATTGTGGAGGAAAGATTGAAAACATTCTTGTTTTAAAAAGGATCTTCGAGGGTAGCAGCGGGGAATCCTTTAAATATTAAATCTTCCTCCAACAGGAACCATTCACGCGCCTCTTGTTGTGACAGATGCTGCTGATGCGCAACAACAAAGCGACGTCATCAGGACGCGACATTGGCAGCAGGTACCTGAGGACCCCGCGAACACACACAGGTGTCGCCAGCAGAATTGTGCTACACACGGAGCTGTGGTCAGGGTCAGGGTCAGGGTCAGGGTCAGGGTCAGGGTTGATGATGGCGGACTGTGCTGGCTTCCAGGCGCAGATCGCTTCAGTTATCGAGCTTCTCGCCAACTCGGCGGTTGCTGAGATCTGCAAGCTGGTGGACGATGGCTACGCAGTGCTGCGCTCCCAGATGGACCTGGAGAGACAGAAGAGCGAGAAAGAGAACCGCGTCCTGCGACAGAAGCTGCGAGAAATGGACGTGAAGATGCGAAGCTACGAGAGGAAGATGAAAAGACGGAACCTGCGGGAAGAAATGATGCACGACGCCCATTTCCGGCCACCCAAAGGTAAACGGGAGGAGCTGACAGGTGTGCAGACTTCTAGGATCCGGATCTGGGATTCTAGGATCCCAGCCTGATCCGCATCACCCAGTCTGGTCCACGGTCCACCCCCACGTCACAGCAGCTGTGCTTATTAATACTTTATCAACATAAACACAAGTAGTAACACAAGCTTTTGGTTCTGATATGGGTTAGGGTTAACCCTAACCCTAACCCTCTAACCCTAACCCCTAACTTTAACTCCTAACCCTAACCCTCTAACCCTAACCCCTAACTTTAACTCCTAACCCTAACCCTAACCCTCTAACCCTAACCCCTAACTTTAACTCCTAACCCTAACCCTCTAACCCTAACCCTCTAACCCTAACCCCTAACTTTAACTCCTAACCCTAACCCTCTAACCCTAACCCCTAACTTTAACTCCTAACCCTAACCCTCTAACCCTAACCCTCTAACCCTAACCCCTAACTTTAACTCCTAACCCTAACCCTCTAACCCTAACCCTCTAACACTAACCCTAAAACACTAACCCTCTAACCCTAACCCCTAACTTTAACTCCTAACCCTAACCCTCTAACCCTAACCCTCTAACACTAACCCTAAAACACTAACCCTCTAACCCTAACCCCTAACTTTAACTCCTAACCCTCTAACCCTAACCCTCTAACCCTCTAACACTAACCCTAAAACACTAACCCTAACTCCTAAATCTAACTCTAACTTTAACTCCTAACCCAGCCAATAACAATAACTGTGTAATGTTTATGTTGTAATTTTATTTCTATTTTATTCTATATTTATGTATATATGCTTATAATGCTTATAATATGTATATATTATATTATGTATATATGCTTATAACGTTGCTAATCTTATCTGTATTTATTTATTCTGTTTCTATACTTTGTATAGGTTGCTACTACAATTCAATTTCCCCACGGGGATGAATAAAGTACATCTTAATCTTAATCTTAACCCTAACTCTGACCCCTGACCCTAACTCTGACCCCCTGACCTCTGACCCCTGACCCTAACTCTGACCCTATGTGCTGTTCTTCTCAGGACCAGCTCTCCACCAGACTTTGGTTGGTCTTCCTCCGTCCTCCTCCGAACGCTTAAACCCTATTTCTAAGGTAAACAAATATCTGCGAGTAATGCAACCCTACGGCCTTTAACATCCATTTTAGGCTTGAGTTTTTGTCCATATGTATTATGAACATTAAACAGGATGGTTCCTGCTCATCAGAAGACAGAGGCTTGCACGCACGAAGGTCACAGGATTCAACCTCTTTAGGATTTATGAGCTACGGATGATGTGATGTTGCTGGATAATTGAGGGACTTCCTGTCATGTTGCAGCAGGATAAAATCAGGCTGCTGCCGCAGGTGAAGCAGGAGAAGACAGACGACTGCAACCTGGACCTGAAGGTGGAGGTGAACATCAGTTCAGAGTGCAGCGTGTCCCCTGGTGAGTGGCTGCAGGATCTCTTTTACTCCTAATTCTGCCAGGGGACCTACTTTGTCTTCTCTGGAAGGAATAGACAAGCTAGCAGCTCTGAGTCAAATGAATCTGAATGAAATAAAAGATTTTTATTTCTAATAGAATACTGAGGAAGCTCATCCTACATCAAGTGTACCACAGCATGGGGTCGACTAATTCCACCAACAGAACTCTTTCTTGATGGATTCCAGTCCCTTATCTGATCTTGTTCCTCTCAAACAACCCTCAAGAACTCACCATCCCACAAACTGGACCTCCCAACACCTTTAACACCATTTAAACAATGTGATCAACACAGTACACACAATGATTCTAATCTAATCTGATATAATATCATTCTAATCTGATATTTAAAATGACATTATTGATTGAACATCTCAACACAGGTGAGAAGGAGACAGCTGGGCATCATGGTGCCGATGCACGCTCTCCATATTTTCTTATTTGTTCTGCAAATGGTTGGAACTTAAGATTCATCCTCACATGAAATGAACACCCAGAAACTGGGTGTTCCAACAGAAGTGGATGTTTTAGGTGTCATTTGTATAAATATAACTTGACACTGATTTTAAGGGTTAAATAAGATGGTAGTTAGGACTATGTAACTACTCCAGACTGCTCCTGTGCTCATGTTCTTGAGCTGTTGGAAGCGTTTCTGATCTTCCTGTCCCTCTGTAGGTGGAGCGCCCCATAACGACGTCCCTGCCAGTGACATCGTTATGGATGCTAGCATCACTGCTACTGCCAAGCGCCCTGCCTCTCCCACAGGTGCCACAGTGGATCTGACCTGCAAACCCATGTCCACCCTGCCTGTAAACAGCAGCATGTTGCTAATCAGAGGGGGCCCCCTGGTGCCTGAATCGACTGGTGTGAGTTTGAACAATGAGGCTCTGAAGTCAGAGATTAGAGATAATGACTGTGCTAAAGCAGGACTCCATTCCTCTCTTCCTATAAGCTCTGATGAGCTCAACAGCCTTGATCTGTCCTGGATGCAGGAGCGCATCGGCCATCTTGGTGCAGGGTATGGGGCAGCACAGCTAGGTCAAGGAAAGACAGACGCTCCTGTTCCTCCTGCCTCTTTTCCCTCACAGGGTGGGGCTGAGAGTCTGGAAGCCCCTTCCACCATGCTCTTCACGGCTACTTCCCAAGAAATGGCGGTTTTTGCTGCTTCCTTTGACACGGCGACTGCACCACCTCCTCCCCTTGCAGCAACTTCAGCTACGACCACCGACCAGAGACGCTCTTTCCACCCCAAGGAGCGTCCGGTCTGTGCTGTGTGTGGGCTTATGTTTCCAACAAGCGCAGCTCTGGAGCTGCACCAGAGGATCCACACTGGGGAGAGACCTTACTCCTGCCCCCACTGTGGGAAAGGCTTTGCACAGCCCAACAACCTGCGGGTCCACCTTCTCATCCACACGGGCGAGCGACGCTATTGCTGCACTCTGTGTGGGAAGAGTTTCCTCTCCTCCAGTCACCTGAAGCGGCACCGCACCGTTCACACCCAGGAGAAGCCCTACAGCTGCTCGCGCTGTGGACAGTCCTTCAGCCAGATGTGCAGCGTCCGGCGGCACCGGCAGCAGTCCCAGTGTGGCCTGTAGAGCCCGAAGACCAAGTGCCAAAGGATTCTACCAATAACAGCATCTGACTGAGTGCGGCAGATATTAGTGTCCTCGTAAACAAATCCCCCATGAAAGTGGTTCCTGCTTAATGAAAGAACAGCACAACAATAAAATCTGGGATCATGGAATCACTTCGTTAGGGTTAGAACAACTAACTGGGTTAGTTGTTCCACAGCATTAACTCTTTAACTTTTATGCAGAATGACTTAATGGGTGCACCCTCGGTGCTGTAACACCATGTCAGTATAATCACTAATGATTGAATCGGGTGACCTAATTAAGCTGAATGGCATGTTTAAATCGCTGTGTCACATTTCAGCCAGAAACGAACCCACAGTGTCTATTTCTGTCATTGTAAACTTGCTTATTTACATCATAATATGACATTGAATGTAATGTTCACTGTTAAACTGGAAACAGTAAATTAAAACCTGTAAATTTAGAATGTGTTATTTGGCTGTTATGATGTGGCGGCAACAATGAACATTTTGCCATTTTACAAAAGGTTCCTGTGTTTCAGACTGAAAAACATCATTAAAATTTGCCAGAATGACCGTGTGACAGCATGTGTCTCTAGAAAGGACAGATCAAAGGAGAGAAATGTTCCACCCACATTCACAAAGATTCTCCATCCTGGGAAGTTAGCTCAAGGTCGTCTAGCCAGTCGTTCCATGCTCATGACCTCTCACAGCCGACAAGGTCAATATCAGCCAAGCTGCAGGCTCCAAGTCAACGGGAAGGGATGGAAGCAGCAACTGTGACGGAGGGTCAGGGGTCAGGGGTCAGGGCTAGGGGTCAGGGCTAGAGGGTTAGGGTGAGGTTAGGGGTCAGGGTTAGAGGGTTAGGGGTCAGGGTGAGGTTAGGGGTCAGGGTTAGGGGTCAGGGCTAGGGGTCAGGGCTAGAGGGTTAGGGTGAGGTTAGGGGTCAGGGCTAGGGTTAGGGTTAGAGGGTCAGGGTTAGGGTTAGAGGGTCAGGGTTAGGGTTAGAGGGTCAGGGTTAGGGGGTCAGGGTTAGAGGGTTAGGGGTCAGGGTTAGAGGGTTAGGGGTCAGGGTTAGAGGGTTAGGGTGAGGTTAGGGGTCAGGGTTAGAGGGTTAGGGGTCAGGGTTAGAGGGTTAGGGTGAGGTTAGGGGTCAGGGTTAGGGGTCAGGGCTAGGGGTCAGGGTTAGAGGGTTAGGGGTCAGGGCTAGGGGTCAGGGTTAGAGGGTTAGGGGTCAGGGTTAGAGGGTTAGGGTGAGGTTAGGGGTCAGGGTTAGAGGGTTAGGGGTCAGGGTGAGGTTAGGGGTCAGGGTTAGAGGGTTAGGGGTCAGGGTGAGGTTAGGGGGTTAGGGGGTCAGGGTTAGCAGCAGCCAGCTCAGGAGATGAGTCAAGCATTGTCCCAGTGATCAAGTTCAGCTTCCTCAGCATCTCTCTCGTGCTGGTTGAGGTTCTTCCAAGTGGGAATAAAACCATCTAAACAGGACAGAACATCATTCCCAAAGTACGCAACATTTTTTCATTAGCTTTATAAAAGTATAGTTGCTTAAGTTCATTATTGCTGAGACAAGAACGAGCACCTGTCTTGATGGTAGATGCTTGTTTTTCTGGCTTTGCTGATATTTTCTACAAAACTGCAAAAAAAGTTTCCCCCTTTTCATCTTTGCTCTGGTATTGTGTCATTGTGGGTATTCACGGTTCCAGAGGGATGTTGAAAGGAAAAAGGTCACCATTTATATGAATTATTTGCTCAAGCTTAGTTGATTTTTATTTGGAAGTTCACATTTTTAATGTGTTTGAACAAAAGTAACAGTGCTGATGCGCACGTATCACCTTGAGATGTTAAAACCCGTTAAATTACGTCACAGTAACAAACCTCATCTGACATTGTGGAAATTCAGGGAAGAAAAGAACATTTGAATGGAGATAATGTTACAGGACTGAAGTTATTCCATTGATTGAACAACTTTAATGCCTACAACCATTTCTCTGAAAATGTTAGCCAACAGGCTAATAAAGCAGAAACATTTTCTACTCAAAGGTTAATTTTGCTGGAACTATCCATCGAACCCTAACCCTCAAAGCACAAATAAACTGATTATGTCTCATTGGTAGTGTTTCCATGTCTGCATTAGACACTTTTGGATAGAAAGGATATGAATAAGTGTTAATATTTCATTATGCTTGGTTGTAATTTCAGAAATTACCAGTTTACAATTGTATCATTAACAGCAGTTTAAGATTATGCAGCCATTTCTGAAGCGTTCCTTTAATTCCCAGCATGAAGGAGATGAACGATGAGACCAAACCACACAAACATTGTAGACCTGAAGAAAACCCTTGAGATTGATCACTTTTGCAGGCTGGTTCCCATGACCACGATGTCTTCAGTCACACTGACGGAGTTGAAGTATCCAAGCTTTGTGTAAAAATCAAGCATCCTCTGATCACTCTGCCTCAACTCACAGAACGCTCCTTTAGAACCTAGAGAGGAGAGGACATGGAAATGGTCTTTAATGGAAGCTCAGCGTCGCAGTGCTGCTCCCCAACCCCTGGGCTAACCCTAACCCTGGGCTAACCCTAACCCTGGGCTAACCCTAACCCTGGGCTAACCCTAACCCTAACCCCCTGGGCTAACCCTAACCCTAACCCTGTCCCCCTGGGCTAACCCTGTCCCCCTGGGCTAACCCTAACCCTGTCCCCCTGGGCTAACCCTAACCCTAACCCTGGGCTAACCCTAACCCTAACCCCCTGGGCTAACCCTAACCCTGTCCCCCTGGGCTAACCCTAACCCTAACCCTGTCCCCCTGGGCTAACCCTGTCCCCCTGGGCTAACCCTAACCCTAACCCTGTCCCCCTGGGCTAACCCTGTCCCCCTGGGCTAACCCTAACCCTGGGCTAACCCTAACCCTAACCCTGGGCTAACCCTAACCCTGGGCTAACCGTAACCCTAACCCCCTGGGCTAACCCTAACCCTGTCCCCCTGGGCTAACCCTAACCTTAACCCTGTCCCCCTGGGCTAACCCTAACCCTAACCCTGTCCCCCTGGGCTAACCCTGTCCCCCTGGGCTAACCCTAACCCTGTCCCCCTGGGCTAACCCTGTCCCCCTGGGCTAACCCTAACCCTGGGCTAACCCTAACCCTAACCCTGGGCTAACCGTAACCCTGGGCTAACCCTGTCCCCCTGGGCTAACCCTAACCCTGGGCTAACCCTAACCCTAACCCTGGGCTAACCCTAACCCTGGGCTAACCGTAACCCTGGGCTAACCCTGTCCCCCTGGGCTAACCCTAACCCTGGGCTAACCCTAACCCTAACCCTGGGCTAACCCTAACCCTAACCCTGGGCTAACCCTAACCCTGGGCTAACCGTAACCCTAACCCCCTGGGCTAACCCTAACCCTGTCCCCCTGGGCTAACCCTAACCCTAACCCTGGGCTAACCCTGTCCCCCTGGGCTAACCCTAACCCTGGGCTAACCCTAACCCTAACCCTGGGCTAACCCTAACCCTAACCCTGGGCTAACCCTAACCCTGGGCTAACCGTAACCCTAACCCCCTGGGCTAACCCTAACCCTGTCCCCCTGGGCTAACCCTGTCCCCCTGGGCTAACCCTAACCTTAACCCTGTCCCCCTGGGCTAACCCTAACCCTAACCCTGTCCCCCTGGGCTAACCCTAACCCTGTCCCCCTGGGCTAACCCTAACCCTGTCCCCCTGGGCTAACCCTGTCCCCCTGGGCTAACCCTAACCTTAACCCTGTCCCCCTGGGCTAACCCTGTCCCCCTGGGCTAACCCTAACCTTAACCCTGTCCCCCTGGGCTAACCCTGTCCCCCTGGGCTAACCCTAACCGTAACCCTGTCCCCCTGGGCTAACCCTGTCCCCCTGGGCTAACCCTAACCTTAACCCTGTCCCCCTGGGCTAACCCTGTCCCCCTGGGCTAACCCTAACCTTAACCCTGTCCCCCTGGGCTAACCCTGTCCCCCTGGGCTAACCCTAACCTTAACCCTGTCCCCCTGGGCTAACCCTGTCCCCCTGGGCTAACCCTAACCCTTACCCATAGTCTGTTCTCCCTCCTGCCCTCGGGTCGGCGCTTCAGAACCCTCAGGACCAGCAGCTGTGTCCTTGCTGGACTCCAGCTGACCCCCACACCCCACTTCACCTCACTACATTAGTTAGTTAGGGTTAAAACTTACTTATGAACTTTAGTTTAACTTATTGTCTGTACATTTCCTCCAGCTGTTTTGTGTAAATATTGTTTGCAGGCATTTAATGTACATCTGTAAAATATGTTCACAGTACAACCTGTGAATCACTAAACGATTGTAATGATAAAGACTGTAAATACTGTATTTATTCACTTATTATTTCGCCACTTGCTGCTCCTTTTGCACTTCAGTTAGATGCTAAACTGCATTTTGTTGCTCTGTACATGAGCAATGACAATAAAGTTGAATCTAATCTGACAGGAAAAATGTCTTGGACACGACCAAAGAAAAGATGCTGAAAGAATCCAGAGAAAAGAAGCTAAGAATGAAGAAACAACCCAGTTTTTTAAGATATCAGTTCTAACATAAACCACAATTGGAAGAGTATTGCATAAAGGGTTAGAATATAATCAACTCACCAAACATTTATTGAGTTAGCTCAGCCATTTTAGCGATGTTAGCATAGCACAGAGCCACCTCAGAGTTCTGTGTTCATTGGGGGAGGAGCAGGTTTGCTATTGACCTCAAACATCAACTGAAGTGATGTCATGCAGGATTGCATAGTGCAACTTTAACTGTCCTTATCAAACGCCACGAAGCAACGATTCCTGATCAGTTTAAAGAGCTAAATCAAACTTTTAGCAAGTGTGTTATCAAAGTCTAAAAGTACCAGTGGTCCTGATGGAGGATAAGAGCTGCCACATCATGCGCTTTGCTGGAGAGGAGTCTGTTACTCGGGGTAGAACCTGCATGGTAACCAGGGAGGGGAATTCCTCCAACACCGAAGGACTTAGCGCCCTCTGTAGGGTGGAAGCAGGGATAACGCCATGCTACACATCGAGATGAATGTTCTCAGCCATCCACTTTGAATAGAATTATTGGCTGAAGAAAATCCAACTGGAATTATTTTTCCAAAGACATTTCACCTCCTATCCAAGAGGCTTCTTCAGTTCTGAAGCAACTGGTGGGAATCCCAGTTCTAGTGACTGCGCTGGTTTACTGCTCGCTGGTTCATTAGTAGAGGGGTGTGGATCATCCCGGTCATCATCTGATGTTGGGTGTGAATGAGTGTAAAGCTTTCTGGGGTAGGATTCCAGGACAGTATTGTAAGTGGCTGCTTGGTTGGATTTTCTTCAGCCAAGGATTTATGCTTGATCAGCTTATTTCCAGTAAATCTGCATTAGATCACCTGAGTTTTGGCTGCAGCTTGTTTGGCATCAATGACGGCCAGAGCATAGCCGCATAGACCAGCGTCATCCTCCAGGACCAGAGCAGACTCAGGGGAAGGGCAAAGCTCCCCGGTCAACAGGCTGAAATGAGACCATAAAAAGCAACAGAATCAAGTTGAACTCTGAGAACCCAGACCAAAGCTGCCTCCTTACCCCCGACAGAGGAGTGGCAGCTGTCCAACAGAGGCAGCGCCGCTCTCCGCGCTCATCTCCCTGAAAATACGTTCCAGCTGAATCTGACAGGGCAGACATCCTTTGAGAAAACCCAGACTGAATGAGCCAAGACCAAATTAGGAGGATTCTCACCTGGTCCTCGGGCCCGTACGGCCTTATGCAGTACACCTGTGTCCTGGGAGGGTGTCTGAAAAGGTCCCCGTCTCCGTGACCAGGCAACATCCTCTAAAAATAAATCATGACTCTTTCAAATAGATGACTTTTACTTCTCCTTCTCTTTTAGAGAGACAAACGTACTCAGGTTACCTGAAACTCTCCCGACAGGCCTCCTCTCGTGGTCCAGGATTCCATCTCATTGGTCATGAGCTGGGCTGACGGGTGATCATGACCTCCTGTTTAAAAAAGAAAACATTGCTTCTAATTTTTCTAATTGGAAACCAAAAAAGGCATCAGTGGATGTTAATTAAGCAGATGCGACTGCTTCCTAAATGAAAACATTGGGCCAGATTCACGAAGCGTTCTTACGAACAAATTTGTTCTTAAGTCCCACTTACGAACAGTTGACGAAGATTGTGGCATTCACCAATTTCTTCTTATCCTGGATTTATTCGTAGGTAAGAACAAATCCTACGAACACTCAGGAGTACTCTTGCGCACATTTCAGTGCCGACATGTTGGCATGGTTGTGTTTTCTTCTCTTGTGCAGTTCAATAAAATTCAATATTACAATGATAATTCTGTCATATTTATTTATTTATTTGTTTATTTCCTATTTTTGGTGATTTACGGAGAATTTTAAAATTACGTAAATGTGCCAATGACTTAACATTAATCAACCAAATTGGAAACCATGCCAAAACTGTCTTTTTATTTGATTTTATCTTGATTTATTTTATTAGGGGATCGAGGATATGCCCTGGTTGTTGACACCACTGACCAACCCTCAGACTCCACAGGAGTTTTATTCAATCAGATGCATGCGCGCAGTCGCTCCACCATTGAACGCACCATCGGCATGTTAAAGGGGCGCTGGATATGTTTGGACACAGAGCCACAACCCCGTGAGGATGTGCGTCCTGACGCAATGATGGGGCCAGACTGCAGGCACGCGGTTCACGTTCGAGCGCGATTAATTGCCCGTTTGTGAATAAAATGCATTATTGTCACAATCCGAGCACAGCTTTTACACGTTTATTTTTTTTACATTCTTCTTTTTTTTACATTCTCGTTGATTTCTTTCAGCGTGTTGGCTCTAGTCATCAGGGTTGAGGCAATTTTATCAAGCGTGTTAGCCATCCTTTCTTGATTGTTCAACACGGCGTCAGAAATCAGGCGTGGAGAGGCAAGCTTTGGGCATTTCGCTTTGGGCATTTGGCTGCTTTTTGCTCTGTCTACAGGGCCCTGCTGCAGTTCCTTTTATGGGCATTAGTGGGCGGTGACTTATGCTAATCGTATGTTAATTAGACTCACCTGGCATGCGCTCTCAATTTACGAACAGATGGCATTCATCAATCTAAGAACACAGCTGCGAACAATTCTGGGGCTTACGAACGCGTTGATGAATCCGACGTAGGGTTTTCTTAAAAAACTTCTTAAGGACAACTTAAGAAAGAATCTAAGAAGATTCGTAAGAACATATTGGTGAATCTGGCCCATTGTGTTTAAATGTGTTCATTTAAAATCCGGAATATTTAGAGCACGTTCCGGACATAAACGCCGGCTGTGCCTTCAGGGTTTCACACCTAATATTTTCACGTAGGCTCGAGCCAGACAAACCCCACGTTTGATGTCACAGATGTAGTTGTAGAGGTCGTACAGAACGCTGCGGTTGGGCGCGTTGGACAGGTGGTTAAACATCTGCACCACCACCTCGCACATGTCATCAAAGCACAGCGCTCTGGAGTGCCACGCCGCTGCCTGGAAACAGGAGAACGGACATGCGCGGAGCTGCTGACGGAGCTGCTGACGGAGCCCAGATCTGCCATAGCAGCCTAACTCACCTCTTCGGTGTCTGCAGAAGCAGCTGCGCTGTGCTTCTTGAGCCAGTCCAGCTCCTGCAGCATCTTCCTGGCGGTGCGCCCGTGTTCGTAGGGCAGGTAAAACAGGTCTGACAGCAGCTTCAGGTCGTTCAGGGTCAGGGGCTCTGCAGTGTACAGTGGATTCTCCTCAGGTTCAGGGATGTGCGCACTGTCCCCCATATCCATTTGCATGGGTTCTTCATCTGAGGAGCCCTTCTTGAGATGGCCTAGCAGAGGAAAGCAAAGAGTAAACTCATCAATCCAACTGCCTGCTCTTTAAAGCAGGATCCAAGTGTGTGTACCTCCAGGATGATCAGCCATCAGAAATTCCTGCAGCCAGTCAGTAAGGGCCAAGGTCAGGGCCTTTTGGGGGCTGTAGCAGGGGTCCTGCTCCTCTTCACCTATCAGGACACAAATGCCTGCACTGTTAAGTCTCAGTGGGACCTTGGGTCAGGGTTAGGGTTAGGGTTAGGGTTAGGGCTAGGGCTAGGGTTAAAGGGTTAGAGGGTCAGGGTTAGGGCTAGGGTTAGAGGGTTAGGGTTAGGGTTAGGGGGTTAGCCCCTCCCTGGGCTGCCACCTTATCGTGGTGGAGGGGTTTGCGTGTCCCAATGATCCTAGGAGCTCCGCTGTCTGGGGCTATATGCCCCTGGTAGGGCCACCCATGGCAAACAGGTCCTAGGTGAGGGACCAGACAAAGCGTAGCCCAGGACCCCCTAATGATGCTGAACAACATTGGTGCCAAGTTTCCCTTGCCCGGATGCGGGTCACCGGGGCCCCCTCCTGGAGCCAGGCCTGGGGGTGGGGCAACGGCCGGGCGCAGCCCGAAGAGGCAACATGGGACCCCCTTCCCGTGGGCTCACCACCTGCAGGAGGGGCCAAGGGGGTCGGGTGCATTGTGTTTTGGGTAGCAGCCGGAGGCAGGGACCTTGGCGGTCTGATTCCCGGCTGCACAAACTGGCTCTAGGGACATGGAATGTCACCTCTCTGGTGGTAAAGGAGCCTGAGCTGGTGCGCGAGGTTGAGAAGTTCCGACTAGATATAGTTGGCCTCACCTCGACGCATGGCAAGGGCTCTGGAACCAGTCTTCTTGAGAGGGGTTGGACTCTCTACCACTCTGGAGTTGCCGATGGTGAGAGGCGACGAGCAGGGGTGGCAATTCTGGTTGCTCCCCAGCTCAGTGCCTGTGTATTGGAGTTTACCCCGGTGGATGAGAGGGTAGCCTCCCTTCGCCTTCGGGTGGGGGGACGGATCCTGACTGTTGTTTGGACCATAGGCACAAACAGCAGTTCAGCGTATCCACCCTTTTTGGAGTCCTTAGAGGGAGTGCTGGAGAGTGCCCCTTCTGGGGGCTCCCTCGTCCTCCTGGGTGACTTCAATGCTCACGTTGGCAATGACAGTGTGACCTGGAGAGGTGTGATTGGGAAGAACGGCCCCCCTGATCTGAACCCGAGTGGTGTTTTGTTATTGGACTTCTGTGCTCGTCTCAGATTGTCCATAACGAACACCTTGTTCAGACATAAAGGCGTCCACATGTGCACTTGGCACCAGGACGCCTTAGGCCGCAGATCGATGATCGACTTTGTGGTTGTGTCATCGGATTTGCGGCCGCATGTTCTGGACACTCGGGTGAAGAGAGGGGCGGAGCTGTCAACTGATCACCACACCTGGTGGTGAGTTGGCTCCGATGGTGGGGAAGGATGCCGGACAGACCAGGTGTTGTGAGGGTCTGCTGGGAACGCCTGGCAGAGTCCCCTGTCAGAAGGAGCTTCAACTCACGCCTCCGGGAGAGCTTTGACCATGTCCCGGGGGAGGCGGGGGACATTGAGTCCGAGTGGACCGTGTTCCGTGCCTCCATTGTTGAGGCAGCTGACCGGTGCTGTGGCCGCAAGGTGGTTGGTGCCTGTCATGGCGGCAATGCCCGAACCCGCTGGTGGACACCAGCGGTGAGGGATGCCGTCAAGCTGAAGAAGGAGTCGTATCGGGCCTTACTGGCCTGTGGGACTCCTGAGGCAGCAGATGGGTACCGGCGTGCCAAGCGGAGTGCAGCTACGGCGGTTGCCGAGGCAAAGACTCGGGCATGGGAAGAGTTCGGTGAGGCCATGGAGAATGACTTTCGGACGGCCTCGAAAAGGTTCTGGACCACCATCCGGCGTCTGAGGAGGGGGAAGCAGTGCACTGTCAACACTGTGTATAGTGGTGATGGTGTCCTGCTGACCTCAACTCGGGATGTTGTGGATCGGTGGAAGGAATACTTCGAGGACCTCCTCAATCCCACCAACACGCCTTCCAGTGAGGAAGTAGGGCCTGGGGACCTGGAGATGGGCTCTCGTATCTCCGGGGCTGAAGTTGCCGAGGTAGTTAAAAAACTCCTCGGTGGCAAGGCCCCGGGGGTGGATGAGATCCGCCCAGAGTCCCTTAAGGCTCTGGATGTTGTAGGGCTGTCGTGGTTGACTCGACTCTGCAACATCGCGTGGACATCGGGGGCAGTGCCGCTGGATTGGCAGACCGGGGTGGTAGTCCCTCTTTTTAAGAAGGGGGACCGGAGGGTGTGTTCCAACTATAGGGGGATCACACTCCTCAGCCTCCCTGGTAAGGTCTATTCAGGGGTACTGGAGAGGAGGGTCCGCCGGATAGTCGAACCTCGGATTCAGGAGGAGCAATGTGGTTTTCGTCCTGGGCGTGGAACAGTGGACCAGCTCTACACCCTCCGCAGGGTCTTCGAGGGTGCATGGGAGTTTGCCCAACCAGTCCACATGTGTTTTGTGGACTTGGAGAAGGCATTCGACCGTGTCCCTCGGGGGGTCCTGTGGGGGGTCCTCCGAGAGTATGGGGTGTCGGGCCCGCTGATACGGGCCGTCCGCTCCCTGTACGATCGGTGCCAGAGTTTGGTCCGAATTGCTGGCAGTAAGTCGAACTCGTTTCCGGTGAGGGTTGGCCTCCGCCAGGGCTGCCCTTTGTCACCGATTCTGTTCATAATTTTTATGGACAGAATTTCTAGGTGCAGTCATGGTGTTGAGGGGATCCGGTTTGGTGACCTCAGGATCGCGTCTCTGCTTTTTGCGGATGATGTGGTCCTGTTGGCTTCATCGGCCCGTGACCTCCAACTATCACTGGATCAGTTCACCGCCGCATGTGAAGCGGCTGGGATGAGAATCAGCACCTCCAAATCTGAGGCCATGGTTCTCGACCGGAAAAAGGTGGAGTGCCTTCTCCGGGTAAAGGAGGAGATCCTGCCCCAAGTGGAGGAGTTTAAGTACCTCGGGGTCTTGTTCACGAGTGAGGGAAGAATGGAGCGGGAGGTCGACAGGCGGATCGGTGCGGCGTCCACAGTAATGCGGACTCTGCACCGGTCCGTTGTGGTGAAGAGAGAGCTGAGCCGAAAGGCGAAGCTCTCGATTTACCGGTCGATCTTCGTTCCTACCCTCACCTATGGTCATGAGCTTTGGGTAATGACCGAAAGAACAAGATCACGGGTACAAGCGGCTGAAATGAGCTTCCTCCGTAGGGTGGCTGGGCTCTCCCTTAGAGATAGGGTGAGAAGCTCTGCCATCCGGGAGGAGCTCGGAGTAGAGCCACTGCTCCTCCGCGTTGAGAGGAGCCAGATGGGGTGGCTTGGGCACCTAGTCAGGATGCCACCTGGACGCCTCCCTGGTGAGGTGTTCAGGGCATGTCCCTCCGGTAGGAGACCCCCGGGGAGACCCAGGACACGTTGGAGAGACTATGTCTCTGGTCTGGCCTGGGAACGTCTGGGGATCCCTCCGGATGAGCTGGAGGAGGTAGCTGGGGAGAGGGAAGTCTGGGCTTCTCTCCTTAGGCTGCTGCCCCCGCGACCCGACCCCGGATAAGCGGTAGAGAATGGATGGATGGATGGATGGATGGGTTAGAGTTAGGGTTAGGGGGTTAGAGTTAGGGTTAGGGGGTTAGGGGGTTAGGGTTAGGGTCAGGGTTAGGGGGTTAGGGGGTTAGGGTTAGGGGGTCAGGGTCAGGGTCAGGGTTAGGGTTAGGGCTAGGGTTAGGGTTAGGGTTAGGGTCAGGGTCAGGGCTAGGGTTAGGGCTAGGGTTAGAGGGTTAGAGTTAGGGTTAGAGGGTTAGGGTTAGAGGGTTAGGGTTAGGGGGTCAGGGTTAGGGCTAGGGTTAGGGTCAGGGTCAGGGCTAGGGTTAGGGTTAGAGGGTTAGGGTTAGAGGGTTAGGGTTAGAGGGTTAGAGGGTTAGGGTTAGGGTCAGGGCTAGGGTTAGGACGTTAGAGGGTTAGGGGGTTAGGGTTAGGGTTAGGGTTAGGGTTAGGGGGTTAGGGTTAGAGGGTTAGGGTTAGGGGGTTAGGGTTAGGGGGTTAGAGGGTTAGGGTTAGAGGGTTAGGGTTAGGGCTAGGCTAACCCTGTTGTCTCCACATGACAACTCTCCATCAGGACAAGTGTGTCCAACTACTCTATCTTCTCGCCAAACAACATTTTTGTATCACAAACTGGAGGCGTGACACTAGAACTGCTCCAACGCAGTGCGTACAGGGACACGGGTCATATGAGCAGTTCTATGTGCTCAAAAACAAAGAGAAAGAAGAAAAGTGATCCCGTTGTGTCGCCGCCGCTCAGGTGAGTTCTGAAGTTCACGTTCAAATCACGCAGGTGAACAGGGCTTCAGAATTTTACTCTGGATCCAAACAGTCGTCGTATGGCACCGAACTGATGCCAACTGCAAAACATCCTGTTCTCAGATAGGTTTTAATGCGGATTCATCCAGTCATTTGTGGGGCGTCTGCTACACTGAGCAAAACATACACTTTTAATTGATTAATTGTTATACAATTAAGCCCTGTGTGTATATTATCCCTCTTCCAATAAAGCTTGAA
The DNA here is from genome assembly GCF_901000725.2 of Takifugu rubripes. Lineage (NCBI taxonomy): Eukaryota > Metazoa > Chordata > Actinopteri > Tetraodontiformes > Tetraodontidae > Takifugu > Takifugu rubripes. Next base: position 578,953 of record NC_042301.1, on the reverse strand, counting down.
TCATAACCAATCATGCGGGAATTACGGATGTCGAGCTCTTCAACTGTTAAGGTTTTTATTTCGTCTTCTAGACTGCTTTACCCCTGTTGGGGTCACAGCGAGGGGGGGCGAAGGCAGGGTGCCCCCTGAGGGATCTATGTGAGCATTTGTGGGTTTGGTACCTTGGCAGTGCTCTGAAGGTGTTCTGGCACCTTTCCCTCCTACCAGAACACCCTCCATGTTTTGTCTGCACTGGGGCTCGAACCCAGAACCCTCCTCTGAGCTACCACCTCTCACCTCTTAATGTCATCATCATCATCCTCATCCTCTAACCCTTATCCGGGGTCAGGTTAGCAGCAGCCTCAGCAGAGAGGCCCAGACTTCCCTCTCCCCAGCTACCTCTTCCAGCTCATCCGGGGGGGTCCCCAGGCGTTCCCAGACCAGAGACATAGTCTCTCCAACGTGTCCTGGGTCTTCCCGGGGGCCTCCTACCAGAGGGACATGCCCTGAACACCTCACCAGGGAGGCGCCCAGGGGGCATCCTGACTAGATGCCCAAGCCACCTCATCTGGCTCCTCTCAAGGCGGAGGAGCAGCGGCTCTACTCCGAGCTCCTCCCGGATGGCAGAGCTTCTCCCCCTCTCTAGGGGAGAGCCCAGCCACCCTACGGAGGAAGCTCACTTCGCCCGCTTGTATCTTCTTCTTTCGGTCATGACCCAGCGCTCATGACCATAGGTGAGGGTAGGACGAAGATCTTTTGGCTCAGCTCTCTCTTCACCACAACCTCTTAATGTTATTACAGTATTTCTTTTTTGCAGCCTCATTTTCTAGACTCTTGTAGTTTTGTAAGTTTGGCAACAGTAATGGTGATAATCCAAGATGTCCCTAACCCTAACCCTAACCCTAACAGATGGATGTGTCACCAAAAACAGACAGAAATGGATGGAATCAGTTAGGATTTCAATCTAAAGCAGGGACTCACCCATCTCCACATCCCTGGGCTCTGCGTGAGCGGGGGCTTTACACCATGTTGCTAAGGTGTGGATGGCCACAAAGTTGGGGTAGAACTCACAGTTG
>NC_042301.1:550398-572898 GCF_901000725.2 Takifugu rubripes | reverse complement strand
GTCCACGTGTGTGCACGTCCACGTGCACGTCCACGTGTGTGCACGTCCACGTGAAAGTCCACGTGTGTACGTCCACGTGTGTGCACGTCCACGTGCACGTCCACGTGCAGCTCCAGTGAGCAGATTCATCGCATGGATTCATGGTAAGCAAGAACTCCTGTATAGATAAAAAAAAGATGTGACCGTCCAAAATAAATAGAAAATAAATCAAACAGTAAAATCCTTACTTCATGGTGATATTGTCATCCCGAGGGATTTGTTATTTAATTTACACAATTTTTAAAAAAGGGAATAAGACAGGGAAAGTGGGAAAGGGTCATGAATGGTTTTCATCTTTTCTCCTTACATTAGATCAGGATGGCTTTAGGTAAATCTAAGTAAGAATACATTTTATTACAGCCAGACAGAACTTTGCTACTACTTTAAATATACAAGCACAAATACACAAAAATGTATCTCAAAAAAGGAACAAAAAAAATAAAAACATCCACACTAAATTATTTATCCTTTTATAAACATAAAAGATTAAAATACTTTAGGGGGATAAAAATCCTGCGTTGTTTCCTTGGTCTGTAGCTTTTTAGTATTGGTAGAAAATAAAAAAATTCTGAATTGAAATGAATGCGTTTAATACAAATAAAATCAAACATTCTAGGGAAATATATACTGTATAAAAACTCTTAAGCTGTATGTGTGTGTTGTAAATGCTCTCCATTTAAATGACTGCATCCTTTGTAGTCTAATCAGAAAAGGCTCGTGCATTAAAAATCCTTCAATTGTCTGTGTGTATGTAGGTTGCTAGTGTGTGTGTGTGTGTGTGTGTGTGTGTGTGTGTGAGAACTTCAATAGTTAGTATGTAATGACTCTAAACTCGGCCCGTCTGCTTTATCAGAAGCACACCTGTGCTGGGCCACCTCCCTCCTCACACCAGCATAGACAACAGCTCTGGTAAGACAGGTGACCCCCCCCCCCAGTAGAGAACATCAGAACTGAGTCACGGAGTCCTTGGTTTAGATCTACAGTCCAAACTGAAGAGTAATGTGAGATGGGGCTCTGCTGACAGAGCAGAGCTGCAGTCATGAGACTTGATCTTCTGTGAGAGATCTACAGTGGTGGACTGCTGCAGTCATGACAGTTAGGGGGTTATTTGGGGGGGCTAGGGAATAGAAGAGAGGGGTCTGTGTTGAGGTGGTGAGGAGATGGGGCCTCTACTGTGATGCCTGGGAGGTGGGGTTGTCGCTCTTGCTCTCCTGACTGGACGGGGCCTTGTTGTTCCAGGGGGAGTTGGAGCCCAGCGCGGGGGAGTTGTTGAAGCTGTCCTCATCATCGATGCCGTTGGCTGCATCGAACTGCGTGTTCTCCAGTCGCGTGATCAGGCGCTCGTCTTCGTCGCCAAACTCCCCTCCCATCAACGTGGGCTCTCCCACGACCATCACATCCTGAAATGGATGAAGACCTTTTATTGTGAAGAATTATTCGGACAGTTTTTCCAACTTTAAGTTCTTATTGTAACATCGGTTGTTGGCAGTGTGACAGCGTTGCCATCATTGCCCATTTCTGTTTAAAAAATAAATTAAATAAAACTGGGATTAAACTCAAGCTGTGTTGTGCATCACTGGTTCTGATGCGACACGGGTCCAAAAGTGTGCGATGCCACAAGACGAGAGGACGTGCAGAACTCACTGGAACTTGGCTGGACAAAGGGAAGCTGCCAGGGCTCTTCTTCTTGTTGCTGCTGTTGTTGGTGCCCCCCCCTCCACTGATGGTGCTGCCACCTGACATTTTGCGTTTCCGCCGTTTGTTTGGGGCTTGTCTCGACGGTTCGGCTACGGAGGGAAACAGATAGTGAGGCTGTGCACGTGATGTCATCACGCCCGGATTTATGCCGCCATGTTGGATGGAAATGAAGAAATGTGGAAGACAGTTAGGGTTGGGTTATGGTTCGAGGGTTAGGGTTGGGGGGTTAGGGTTAGGGTTAGAGGGTTAGGGTTGGAGGGTTAGGGTTGGGTTATGGTTAGAGGGTTAGGGTTGGGGGTTAGAGGGTTAGAGGGTTAGGGTTGGGTTATGGTTCGAGGGTTAGGGTTGGGGGGTTAGGGTTAGAGGGTTAGGGTTGGGGGGTTAGGGTTGGGTTATGGTTCGAGGGTTAGGGTTGGGGGTTAGAGGGTTAGGGTTGGAGGGTTAGGGTTAGAGGGTTAGGGTTGGGTTATGGTTCGAGGGTTAGGGTTGGGGTTAGGGTTAGAGGGTTAGGGTTGGAGGGTTAGGGTTAGGGTTGGAGGGTTAGGGTTGGGTTATGGTTCGAGGGTTAGGGTTGGGGTTAGGGTTAGAGGGTTAGGGTTGGAGGGTTAGGGTTGGGTTATGGTTCGAGGGTTAGGGTTGGGGGTTAGAGGGTTAGGGTTGGAGGGTTAGGGTTGGAGGGTTAGGGTTGGGTTATGGTTCGAGGGTTAGGGTTGGGGTTAGGTGATAATCCCAGCAGTCAGCAGCAGACATGTTGTTGGCAACTGGCCGTAGTTGTCGTACTAGTTGCGCACTACCTTTATCTGACAGAAATGTGCACGTGCTGCGCGTCGCCCGTTCACATGGAAATGAAAACAATAACATTTCTGAAACTTTTCACTCGGCGGCCATTTTCAAGAATTGGTTCCATTTGTGGTGCAAATGGGCCTGCAGACGAGAAGCTCTGAACATGGACACAGCAACAAATCCGGATTCTGCAGGCCAACTTCCAATATTGGTGGTATAACGACCCTTGACCCTAATGGAGAGCATAACATTGACACTGCAGTGCAGTCGTTCTTCCATCCAACATGGTGCTGCCATGTGAGCGAGGAGTTTGATGAAGTGGGTGCGTAGACTTTATATGGGCCATGACACAGAGATACCACCTTTGGGCCATTTCCTACCTGGAGGTGCCACCATCCTCTGCCACTTTTGGAAGAGGCAGGTCTTGAGGCAATCTCTCGGACTAAGGTTGTACGTCTTGTGTCGAGACATCAGTTCCTGCATTGGCTCCAAAATCACACACAGCTGGTGGGAATAGCAACGAGACAGAGTGACAGGATGTAGATGTCTGAAGCTTATTTGGGGGTGGGTGTTCCAACAGGTCTGAACATTTCAGTCTGCTCCTGAATTTCTCACACCAGCTGCTAAATCCTGCAGCTTCTGGAGTGTCAGTCATCAACACTGTTGCTACCCTTCGGCTCCCCTGACCGGCTTGTATCTGTTCAAAACGTTGATGTGTTGAAATTTATCATAGAGGTTTTTAATAAAGTGAAAAAAAAAATAGTAATAATAATAATCACCTGTGATAATAATCACCTGTGATAATCCTCCCCTCTGATAACCCCTCCCCCCTGATAATAATAAACTGTGATAACCCCTCCCCTCTGATAACCCCTCCCCCCTGATAATAATCACCTGTGATAATCCTCCCCTCTGATAACCCCTCCCCCCTGATAATAATCACCTGTGATAACCCCTCCCCTCTGATAACCCCTCCCCTGTGATTCTGATTATCAAGACAACTTGACAATTTGTCTAAAGTTCCTGGATGTTGGTGCCCAGGAGTTCATGTTCCACTCACTCGGAGGTAGTTCAGGGTGGAGTTTGACAGGCCACATCTTGTTATGTTTTTCGCCAGCTGGTCCAGCATCTGTGGGTCCTGGGCCTGAGAGACCAATGAGAGAGAGATAACCAAGCTGACTAACACACAAACAGGGTCAGGTTAGGGTTGGTGTGTGTGCACTCACGTGCATGGCTATGATACTGCGAGGGATGAGTTCACGGTGTTGTCTGATGCTGAAGTGCCAGGTCTTTATCCTCATCATGTCGTCAAACATGAACTCCAGGTATAAGCGTCCTTCTACACAAACCTACAGCGGTTCAGAAGACAGGAGTCACATTTGGACACCGACTCGGCTCCAGACGGTAAAGGACAGGACACGGGCGTAAAAAGGACCAACTGCTGAGGGCTGCAGATCAATAATGTACATTCACCACGATATAAATATGCGCAATAATGATATCGTCCTTGAACTGTGATCATTTGCTCGGTGCAAAACTTTACTTATGCTCCCTGGTGTGTTGTTGCCTTTACTTTCAGGAGCGATTTAAAACCTTGCCAAGGAAAAATTGCCATAACTGCTTCAGAACATATTTAATTTTCTTACAAATAAAAAAACAACATTTTGCTGGTAGAAGCTTCGACTACCTCAAAATGGAAAAGAGCTTCTGATTTAACTCGTCATTTCTTCTACGTTGTTGAACATAATGTCCCAAAATTCCCACACCCACACATATTTTAAGGGTTCCTGGTTCTAACAGTAGCAAAGTGGTGTATGTCTGTGTTGGAATACAGGTAGGTCACATGGCTGCCAGGTGTACATCGCTCATCCCGTTTCTATCAAACACACACAACAGTACGGGCCATTCTGAAGTGCTCAAATAAGGGTTTGAAGATGTGCAGGTTCCAGGTTCAGGACCAGGTTCAGGTTCAGATGGGGACTGCTTTATTTCAAGTGTGGGTCTAGCTTTAGCTACAGGTGATTTTCCACGACACAGTATCAGCTCTACATGGTTTGGCTCCACACCGTATGGTACGGTCACCATGGTTTTGATGACACTAGGGTACCTCCTCAACACAAGCCGGTTCTACAAAACCAGGCGGTTTATTCTGCTGCCTTTCTTATCGGCAGAGACTTAAAAGACCACACATTGATCATGATACTGTGGGGGGCAAGGAGAATGCTAATGCTAACATTAACCCCAACCCGAATGCTAATCCTAACCCTAACCCTCTTCAGCCCAGCTCCAACAGCCATGGACAGCTACAGAGCTACAGAGAAGGAGCTACAGGATGAGGTCTCAGATACAGGGAGCTACAGAGCTACTACCACTGTAAAACCCTAACCCAGCACTGTAAAACCCTAACCCAGCACTGTAAAACCCTAACCCTAACCCACCACTGTAAAACCCTAACCCAGCACTGTAAAACCCTAACCCACCACTGTAAAACCCTAACCCAGCACTGTAAAACCCTAACCCAGCACTGTAAAACCCTAACCCACCACTCTAAAACCTTAATCCACCACTGTAAAACCCTAACCCTAACCCAGCACTGTAAAACCCTAACCCACCACTCTAAAACCTTAATCCACCACTGTAAAACCCTAACCCTAACCCACCACTGTAAAACCCTAACCCACCACTGTAAAACCCTAACCCACCACTGTAAAACCCTAACCCAGCACTGTAAAACCCTAACCCACCACTGTAAAACCCTAACCCACCACTGTAAAACCCTAACCCAGCACTGTAAAACCCTAACCCAGCACTGTAAAACCCTAACCCACCACTGTAAAACCCTAACCCACCACTGTAAAACCTTAATCCACCACTGTAAAACCCTAACCCAGCACTGTAAAACCCTAACCCAGCACTGTAAAACCCTAACCCACCACTGTAAAACCCTAACCCACCACTGTAAAACCCTAACCCAGCATTGTAAAACCTTAATCCACCACTGTAAAACCCTAACCCAGCACTGTAAAACCCTAACCCAGCACTGTAAAACCCTAACCCACCACTGTAAAACCTTAATCCACCACTGTAAAACCCTAACCCAGCACTGTAAAACCCTAACCCACCACTGTAAAACCTTAATCCACCACTGTAAAACCCTAACCCTAACCCAGCACTGCAAAACCCTAACCCACCACTGTAAAACCCTAACCCAGCACTGTAAAACCCTAACCCTAACCCACCACTGTAAAACCCTAACCCACCACTGTAAAACCCTAACCCACCACTGTAAAACCCTAACCCACCACTGTAAAACCTTAACCCACTACTGTAAAACCCTAACCCACCACTGTAAAACCCTAACCCACCACTGTAAAACCCTAACCCTAACCCAGCACTGTAAAACCCTAACCCAGCACTGTAAAACCCTAACCCACCACTGTAAAACCCTAACCCTAACCCAGCACTGTAAAACCCTAATCCACCACTGTAAAACCCTAACCCACCACTGTAAAACCCTAACCCTAACCCAGCACTGTAAAACCCTAATCCACCACTGTAAAACCCTAACCCACCACTGTAAAACCCTAATCCACCACTGTAAAACCCTAACCCTAACCCAGCACTGTAAAACCCTAACCCACCACTGTAAAAGAGCCCAACAATTTTAGACATGACGCAAGCGCCACATTTTGACAGTTTGTGCCGAATCAGGATATTATTGAGGAAAGACTTTGAAATGACAGTTAGGGTTAGGGTTCGGGTTCGGAGGTGGAAATCAGTCAGAAGCTGAGATCGAATCTGCTGCGTCTTCATGATTCTCCTCTATGGTGAAGGAATAATGGATTCTTCTCTGCCCAGTCACCACACAAATGTATGGACAGTACAGTAAAGGCTGGAAAAGTGACAGTATCTATACAACGTTAACAACTGGACACTGCAGTGGTAAATGTTAACTTTTAATCAGTTACCACCACTATCTAGTCAGTGTCTTAAACAATGGTTGAGGCTGCAGTGTTGTACCACCCTTGTGAGGACAGTGAGGACAACAAGCACTCACCTGTGTGAACATGGGTTTTCCATTCTGGGTGACCATCGTGCACTGATCGCAGTCCAGAGACACAAAGTTGTTGTGGAAAGACTCCTTAGGGTGCTTCAGGACATAGTAGAGCTCAGTAGCTCCGCCCTCGAATATACTCCGGAAGTACCTTGGAATCAACGTTCGGCCAATAGCTTCAGTCGACAAAGAAAAAGGACAATAACACAAAAAGATTTAAAACCTTTTGTTCATATATATTAACATATATTATATAATATTAACATTAAAGTAGCGATGCTTGATAAGAACATTTTCAGCCAATAATGAATCATTTCCTGCTTCTCGTGGCTTCTCTAACCCTAATAACGGTTAAGTTCACAGACCTCCTTCAGTCAACATGTGTCATCACACACATATATAAAACCAGCGTAAACTAGAGAGCACACCTGACTATAAGGTGGCCACTGTGAACCGTGAGATCTTTATGGAACACGGAAAGATTATTGGAGATGCTTAATTACTAAACACGGCAGTAAACTGAATTTAGAGGAAAAAATAACGACTCTTCGAACTGTTGAACATTAGCCGTTAACTTAAAAGCTGCATTGTCAGCATTTCTTGGTGTGTTAGCCATGACGAGGGAGTGGACAAGAAGCGCAAAAAAATGCTTCAAAACACAATGAAACTAGCATCTTCCTCAGAGCATGACAGCATCTCTTTAACCTGTCTGTCTTGCTCTTCTACGGCGCCCCCTGTTGGCCAGAAATGTCCATTCAAATTCAGAAAAAACGTATTTATCCTGGTGGGGCAATTGAAGAAGTCAAAAAATCCATAATTAAGCCACATCAAGGGGTCAAAATGTGGGGGAAAGTAGCAGCTTATAGTGCAGAATTTACATTAAATAAAATCTAGCGTGATTGTACACAGCTAATATATGTACATCACAGTATTCCTAACTTCGTTAAGGGCTGTGGTCATTAGGAAGAAACAGCAGAAAAAGACATGAAGAATCCAAACATTCACCACATTAACTAAATAAATCAAATGCACCGACTGGTCAGCCAATTAAACATCTAAACTTGTCAAGACTCTGGTTCAATGACAGGAAGGTTTTGTCAATTGCTCTGCATTCCATCATTTTGTTAATGACTCGAGCCTCGTTAGTGGCCCTTTAACACTTATTAAAAACACCTGCTGAGTGGGGACATCAACACTGATCAGGAGCACTCGTCTCTTCATTAATTGGGACTTGGCTAGAAAATGGAGGGGCGGTTATCAATTCAAGTCCCTGCTCCAAGTTGGGAGAGAGTTCACACTGGGACCTGGCAACGATGCTGTCTATTGGCCTGCTCCTAACCCTGGTCCTAACCCTGGTCCTAACCCTGCTCCTAACCCTAACCTTGGTCCTAACCCTAACCCTGCTCCTAACCCTGGTCCTAACCCTAACCCTGCTCCTAAACCTGGTCCTAACCCTAACCCTAACCCTAACCCTAACCCTAACCCCTAACCCCTAACCCTAACCCTGCTCCTAACCCTAACCCTAACCCCTAACCCTAACCCTGCTCCTAACCCTAACCCTGCTCCTAACCCTAACCCTGCTCCTAACCCTAGGGTTGGGAGCAGGGTTAGGGTTAGGACCAGGGTTAGTGGTGAGGACACTAATTATCAATCAGCAGAGGTGCGGCCGTGCTGGGGGGGCGTAGACGACATAAACAGCGTGACATGGCCGGCTTTGGAGCTACTTGGCCTGCACACTGTTTGCCCATTTTAGATAATTTATCGTATATCTTTATTTTTTATTAGATAAAATGTATTTATGGGCTGATAAAAAGAACAACATCATTTCCACCCGATTCGGCCTTTATCTTATCAGTCCAATGAACGTTGCGCAACCTTCCATTAACAAAAGGCCATTGCTTACTATAGCGTTTGGGTCCATCCTCCAGACAAAAAGTGATGGTCAACATGGCATCATCTTCAAAAAACTCTGTAGTGAAAGCATCCCACCACAGGTTATCACACTCCTGCAGGGTGGAAACAGCACAGACGTCAGGACAGACATGCAGTCAGTTGTGTTGCTAAGGATGTGCTGACAAACCTCCGTCCAGTTCTGTAGCCGCTTGTTGAGTTCAAATATTCTGTAATCTGTCTGGTTGCCATATGGTGTGTGTCTCCTGCTTCAGGCAGCAAGAGAACAGAATTAGGAGAATTAGGAGAATCCCAAACGGGTCAGCTCAAATCAAGCTTTCAATGCACAAAGTGAAAATAATGATTTAGTCACACGAGACACCAACTAGATATGCTAGTGTAGCCTTACCCTATTCCTGGCTCCAGATATGTGGGAGGATACATCGGGGTGGGACTGGAGACAGAGGACAGAGGACAGAGACACAACATTCAGGATTCAGAAGCAACAGAGTAGACAAAGTAGAGAGGAAACGGAGTCAGAGGGATCGGGCAGTAGTCAGAGAGAGACAGGAGACAGATGAGTCTGAAAAGATGGAGCAGTCAGTGGAGACAGAGAGACAGAAGAGTCAGAGACAGAGAGACAGAAGAGTCAGAGAGACAGAGAGAGAGACAGAAGAGTCAGAGACAGAAGAGTCAGAGTCAGAGAGACAGAAGAGTCAGAGACAGAGAGAGAGACAGAAGAGACAGAGAGACAGAGTCAGAGAGACAGAAGAGTCAGAATCAGAGATACAGAAGAGACAGAGAGACAGAAGAGACAGAGTCAGAGAGACAGAAGAGTCAGAATCAGAGATACAGAAGAGTCCGAGTCCGAGAGACAGAAGAGTCAGAGACAGAGAGACAGAAGAGTCAGAGAGACAGAAGAGTCAGTCAGAGAGACAGAAGAGTCCGAGACAGAGAGACAGAAGAGTTAGAGTCAGAGACAGAGAGACAGAAGAGTCAGAGAGACAGAAGAGTCAGAGTCAGAGACAGAGAGACAGAAGAGTCAGAGAGACAGAAGAGTCAGAGAGTCAGAGAGAGACAGGAGACAGATGAGTCTGAAAAGATGGAGCAGTCAGTGGAGACAGAGAGACAGAAGAGTCAGAGACAGAGAGACAGAAGAGTCAGAGACAGAGAGAGAAGAGTCAGAGACAGAGAGACAGAAGAGTCAGAGACAGAGAGACAGAAGAGTCAGAGATACAGAAGAGTCAGAGTCAGAGATACAGAAGAGTCAGAGAGACAGAAGAGTCAGAGACAGAAGAGTCAGAGAGACGGAAGAGTCAGAGAGACGGAAGAGTCAGAGAGACGGAAGAGTCAGAGAGACGGAAGAGTCAGAGAGACGGAAGAGTCAGAGTCAGAGAGACAGAAGAGTCAGAGAGACGGAAGAGTCAGAGTCAGAGAGACAGAAGAGTCAGAGAGACGGAAGAGTCAGAGTCAGAGAGACAGAAGAGTCAGAGACAGAAGAGTCAGAGACAGAAGAGTCAGAGACAGAAGAGTCAGAGACAGAAGAGACAGAGACAGAAGAGTCAGAGACAGAGAGACAGAAGAGACAGAGTAGTCAAAGGAATCAGAGAACCCCTGTGTGTTCTCAGAGGTTAAAGAGCAGTCCGAGACAGAAGGTAGTCAGAGACATGCGATGGTCTCCGACCCTGTCAGTGTCCTCCGGGGACGAGTCCATGTCAACAGCAGTAGCAGATAGTTACACCTCCAGTCTTTGTTACAATATTTAAGGGCAGAAACTTGGTTAAACTGGCTGCAATTATTGTCCCTCATTCACCTGAAAAAACAGATGTCTCTGCTAGTTATATTAGCATCCTAAACCACCCCAGAGCAGAGAGGACGAAAGACACCCGAGAGAGCTGAGACTCACCCCACGTCTCTGTCCAGCATGGTGCCGGGGTGAAAGGGGGGGAAAGTGCTACCGTTGGGGGGCTCCTTGGGGGAGTACAGCTTGAAAGACTTGGAGGAACACCCTGCAAAACATGGGGTATTATTCAACACTATATATAAGACTAGACACACACGCACACACACACACACACACACACAGTTCAGCTGGCTGCACTTATTCACAGGTCATCCACAGGGCACCAAAAAACAACACGAGGGGGGAGGAGACCCAGGCCGACGTGGTCCTACAGACAGGAACCCAGAGACATGGACCCAAGCTGTCTCCACTCAGGACGTCAAACACACCCCGCTCTGCCCAAGACTACGGGTTTCCCATGAAGGCCGTCCAGGGTCACGACCCTGCCGCCACCATAGTCAAAGTCCCCCCTCATAATGTCTGCATATTAATGCATCATCAAGGTTCTATCAGACATGAGCTTTACTGGGATCTTTACTGGGAGCGTCACTGGGAGCGTCACAAGAATCTTTACTGGGAGCGTCACTGGGAGCGTCACTGGGAGCTCCACTGGGAGCGTCACTGGGATCTTTACTGGGAGCGTCACTGGGAGCGTCACTGGGAGCTCCACTGGGAGCGTCACTGGGAGCTCCACTGGGAGCTCCACTGGGAGCGTCACTGGGAGCGTCACTGGGAGCTCCACTGGGAGCGTCACTGGGAGCGTCACTGGGAGCGTCACTGGGAGCTGACTGACGTTTCCAGTATCAGAAAAGAGGATTAAATCTGCCTCAGAGCAGATGTTAGTTGCATTAGCGGCACAAACTCATGGTGTGTTGGATGAAACAGGCAGACTGAGCTCATTAGAAAAGATGATGGTTAGCTCGGTCACAACAGGGTTGGGTTAGTCAATGTCTTCACCCGTTTTAAACTAACCCAACTCATCCAACCAGCAGTGAAGCCACAGATAGACACCTTCCACCCAACAGAAACCCACATTCCCTGGATTCTAAAGTTTGTATGGCAGCATTTTGCTATGCTAAGGGTTCGATGCACCACAGGAAAAAACAGGACTGATAAATAAATAATCAATGTTTATGTGGCCATTAGTTGTTGAGAGCTCCATTAGCTGCTCGCGTCTCCTGTTAGTGGTTAATGACAGTCACAATCGCATCAACTGGGCTCCACTTCCTCTACTGGAGAATCACGTTCAATGAATAATCCATGTGTGGTTGAACGGCCCACAATTCACAGCAACATTCTACATTTAACTCTAAATTCAAACTAAAGAAACTAAAATCTCTAAGATTGATGAGCAACAGCTCTTTATCTAAAGAATGATTTCTTTTAGAAGGTGATGCTGGGCCACCAGCAGCACAAGTCTTGGACCGGTGGCACCTCAGCCAACTTCTCTGACGGCCCGTCACGGCCCGGCCCCACGGGCACCTTGGTGGAGCGGAACCGTCCTGTGGGTCTCGTTGGGCTGCTGAAGTTCTCCAGTCTGTCAAGATCTGATCAACCCAGCCCAAAGGCTCCTCAGTCAACTTCTTCTGCATCACTATTTCCACATGCAGAGTAGATCCGACTCAATGAAACAGCTGAACAGAATTTACTAACTTAAATGATACATAAATGCTCGTCTGGTCCAAAGTCTATATTCACAGGCAGGGGTTTTAAAATGCTAAAGAGCAGAACACACCTGACTTCTAATATTTGTTATAAACATTTGATCTAAAATGGGATTTAAAAAGATTAAAGGCCATTTGATTCAACTTGAATTCTTCAGTTCTTGTTTGGGTTCCTGCCCGATGCTCGTTAAACGGTCCAAAAACGAGCTCGTTTCAGTAAAACAATAATCTACTAAAGTCTGCACAAAAAATGATTTTTGCTTGTACTTGAACGGCACCTAAAAGGGTTAGGGTTAGGGTTGGTTAGGGTTAGCCAGCAATGCACATCTGACATGTAGTTGTCCGCTTACAAAGGCAATTAGAATACCAAGAGGCGCAGGATGCTAACACTTAGCCTTGGCTAGGCTAAAATCTGAAACCGCTGGTTTTAGGACTTCATCGTGCAAACATCTATTCGGTCTAAGCAGCAACACAGTTGTGGAAGTAAACACCAATGGAACTTGTAAATAATGAAGCCTAAATATCCGCGCCTGTGTATAATTCCCCATGTAGGCCCGCGGGACAAGCTAACAAGACAGCTAATAACGAGTTCGCCTGTTAGCCGCAGCGCTCTCGCTTTAGCTTCAGTCGCGCTTCCAACCACAAAATCCCGAATAGACGTTCCAGTTAAATCCGGATGACACTTTCCAATACGTTAACAACACCGTGTCACATCCGCACCCACATTTAAATCTTTGCAATTGGGAAATGGATCCTTTACCTGCACAGAAGTTCAACGAGAAAATTGATGTTTACAGATCCGTGATGATAACCCGTGCACGCTCCGTGCGTAAAAACGGATAGGCCCTCTGAACGCAACGTACAAACACAATACGCCCCCTAAAGAGGAGCTGGAAAAATGGCAAAGCGCAACACTGGGAGCAAATCCGGCCTAGATTGCTGGAGTCGGTCGGTTATGTTGCGTCCTGCATGAGGCCTTGTCAGTGAGCTGAAGCCTGCTGTGGGTTTACATACGGACCCAGATGAGCCCTTTGTTCGCAGGACATGAACAATAGCTTTAGGCCCTCCTCCTCTCCCTCCACAACGCATTTGCTCCTCTTTCCTCTGCCCAGCACCGCCAGCCGCCCCCCTCCCTGTAATGAATAACTGCACATGATGCTTGTCTGGTAAGCATTTTCTCATCCTTCCTCCTCCCATCCCATCTTTCTCAGTAACTGACACAGATGAGAATTGGCTTAATCCAGCTGACTGGAATAATAGTCATGCTGAGGGCAAAGTGCTTTTCATGTTTACCTAAATGGTGCACCACAGTCTGGCTCTCCTGTGGCCCCCAGGCAGCACCAGTGGACCTAAACTCATCAACATGTTTACTTCTTTTAAATATTTGCAATTTCAAACTTTCAAAAAGCGATATAAAATCAACTCTTGCCGAACATTACTCGTAAATTCTTCTATAGAATGTATTTCACACTGCTTGACACTGCTTGACAAATAACACAAATGTGGGAAATGAGTCTGTTTTTGGGGCCAAACCCTGAGTAAGTGTTACCTGTAGAAAGGAAAAGCAGCACTGGGGCTCATCACCTGGAAGGGTGTGCAGGGTATGTCTGTGCTCTGTATCTCTGAGGGGGGGGGGGCAGGATTCTGCTGACAGTATCTGTTGTGGCTGACATGTGAATTTGCATCTTACATTCAGTGGCCCTTGTAGCCATGGCAACACAAACAGTCAAAGAGGCAAATAATCATCCATTAAAATAGACTCGTGAGGGTTGATCCTGTGTGTCTCCAAAGCTCCCACATGCAGCGGTACCTGATGGGGGTAAATCCCTGCTCTGCCTGTGGGGGGGGGGGGGGGCACGCCAGAATAAGGCTTGGAGGGTTTACAGACTACAGAGAGCCGGCCTTATCAGCCACCAACAACCCCTCTGCCTCTCTGGCTACAGCAAGACAAAAGTTTTTCCTTTGCATTTCTCAAAAGCACTCTGAAAATGATGCGCGTTCACACGAATCCCCAATTATGATTAAAAACACTGTAATGAGCACGCCAGACCAGTAGGCGGCGCTGTTGAGTGGAGCGGAGTGACTCGAGGCCTGGTCATGCTCCTGTGCCTGCACGTACCTCCCAAAAACTGTTGGGCTGTTGTCACCACAACTGTGGTCATTGTCACTACCCACGGATCCATTTAGAGAAGTGGATTCTGTGTTGGGTTAGGGTGGTTAGGGTGGTTCGGGTTAGGGGTAGGGTGGTTAGGGTTAGGGTGGTTCGGGTTAGGGGTAGGGTGGTTAGGGTTAGGGTGGTTAGGGTTAGGGGTAGGGTGGTTAGGGTTAGGGTTAGGGTGGTTAGGGTGGTTCGGGTTAGGGTGGTTCGGGTTAGGGTGGTTCGGGTTAGGATTAGGGTGGTTCGGGTTAGGGGTAGGGTGGTTAGGGTTAGGGGTAGGGTGGTTAGGGTTAGGGTGGTTAGGGTTAGGATTAGGGTGGTTCGGGTTAGGGGTAGGGTGGTTAGGGTTAGGGGTAGGGTGGTTAGGGTTAGGGTGGTTAGGGTTAGGGGTAGGGTGGTTCGGGTTAGGGGTAGGGTGGTTCGGGTTAGGGTGGTTCGGGTTAGGGTGGTTAGGGTTAGTGAGGGTTAGGGTTGGTGAGGGTTAGGGTGGTTCGGGTTAGGGGTAGGGTGGTTAGGGTTAGGGTGGTTAGGGTTAGTGAGGGTTAGGGTTAGTGAGGGTTAGGGTGGTTTGGGTTAGGGTGGTTAGGGTTAGGGTGGTTAGGGTGGTTCGGGTTAGGGTGGTTAGGGTTAGGGTTAGTGAGGGTTAGGGTTAGTGAGGGTTAGGGTGGTTCGGGTTAGGGTTAGTGAGGGTTAGGGTGGTTCGGGTTAGGGTTAGGATTAGGGTTAGTGTTAGTGAGGGTTAGGGTTAGGGTTAGTGAGGGTTAGGGTTAGGGTGGTTTGGGTTAGGGTTAGGGTTAGTGAGGGTTAGGGTGGTTAGGGTTAGGGTGTTAGGGTTAGGGTTAGTGAGGGTTAGGGTTAGGGTTAGGGTGGTTCGGGTTAGGGTTAGGGTTAGTGAGGGTTAGGGTGGTTCGAGTTAGGGTGGTTCGAGTTAGGGTTAGGGTGGTTAGGGTTAGTGAGGGTTAGGGTTAGGGTTAGTGAGGGTTAGGGTGGTTCGGGTTAGGGTGGTTAGGGTGGTTAGGGTGGTTCGGGTTAGGGTGGTTAGGGTGGTTAGGGTGGTTCGGGTTAGGGTGGTTAGGGTTAGGGTGGGGTTAGGGTGGTTCGGGTTAGGGTTAGTGAGGGTTAGGGTGGTTCGGGTTAGGGTTAGGGTGGTTCGGGTTAGGGTTAGGATTAGGGTTAGTGTTAGTGAGGGTTAGGGTTAGGGTTAGTGAGGGTTAGGGTTAGGGTGGTTTGGGTTAGGGTTAGGGTTAGTGAGGGTTAGGGTGGTTAGGGTGGTTAGGGTGGTTAGGGTTAGGGTGTTAGGGTTAGGGTTAGTGAGGGTTAGGGTTAGGGTTAGGGTGGTTAGGGTGGTTCGGGTTAGGGTTAGTGAGGGTTAGGGTGGTTCGAGTTAGGGTTAGGGTGGTTAGGGTTAGTGAGGGTTAGGGTTAGGGTTAGTGAGGGTTAGGGTTAGTGAGGGTTAGGGTGTTAGGGTTAGGGTTAGTGACAGCCATAGACGTAGAACAATAACTAGACACAGCGGAGAACTTCAGCCACACACTAGAAACCTGTTGAAAGGACGCCTCCAGTTACAAACGTGGTAACTTACTAGTCTCTGAATTCTATATATTTATGTCCTAACCCTCTTTGAAAAACATTTCCAACGCTCAGAAAGATCATTTGATTTCTCTTGATTAGGATTAGGAGCACTGTCCGTTCTAGTGATGTCTCATGAGTGATTATACTGTTATTCCACTGATTAACACCTCTAACAGGATCACATTGCTTTTTGATATTAGGGTTTTGTTAAAATATTATAGATTCTATTTTAAGTTAAAACCCCGGAGCCGCATAAGCTGGAAGTAACGTGGAAGTCCCAAAAAAAGTATTTTTATTCTGTACTAATTAGAGACTCAACGAACAAGAATGCTATAATGTAAATGATTGACCACTTTAACATAAATCTTTGACCCATTGGTCCCCTGCTTGTTTCCTCTTATCGGTTTATTATTGATTTGTCTTGCTCCACCAATATGATGGACAGGCTGACACATCAGACCGACCCAGCCGATGAGGCATCTATACATTAAATGGCGATGGTTATTCCCAGGCGTGTGCATGCATCACGCTTACTGGGCACGTAGAAATGATTTTCAAGACCTGTTACTCTGGAGCCCGTTCTCCAGATTCTGGGGATTCAGACCCTCCCAGCATGTGTGTGTGTGTGTGTCTGTTATATTTGTGTTTGTGCACATAGCAAGACACACCAGCTAGCCTAATTCACACATTTGACACACATTCGCTTCCCTCTGTCAGTGTTGAGCTGCTGTGACGGGTCCACTTTCCCCCACAAATGCGTTTCAGGCGCTACATGACGGTTAAACTCAAGAGACCCTCTGATATCTCGCCTGTCCAGGCTTTCAGGCTGGGTGGGGTGGGGTGGGGAGCCATAGTGTGTGCATGTTCTTGTACACGTGCAGCCTGCTACTCATAGTCACTATAGGAAAGTGAGGAGCACTCACACCCTCCAGAGTTCTGCTCAGGCTGGTACAGGGTTCTAACCCTTCCTAGGGGCTGAAATAGAGCATCACTACAGCTGTTGCATGAGTTTATAATTGGTGATCACTGTAAAACACAAGAATATAATGCATTCAGTTTCAGGCTAGCTTCCTTAATGTTGCTCCAGAATCCATGTTGCTAACCGTTGTTAACCATTAACTACAACTAACTAATTTTGGCGTTATTCCCTCATTTCTCTGTCACTGGCTGACATGTGCAATACTAATTCAGTATTTAGTGTTTTAAATCTCTTGATCTTTCTAATATTTTTCTCTTTTTACATATTTATTTACAATTCTTTTTATGGGACCCGAGTAATGATTTTTGTGTAATTTTAGGCAATTAAAGTCAAATAAAGATCCTTGAGCCTTAAAATGATGTAGCACCAATTTATGTAACAGCTAATTAAGTTTATAAATTGTAAATATGTTTTTTTCTATTCTTGCCTACTATATCCCTTTTGGGAAAGGTGGGGTACACCCCTATGTGAGCATTTGGGGAGTTCAGCAGCTTGCTCAAGGGTACCTTGGCAGTGCTCTGAAGTGTTCTTGCATTTCTTCAGAACCCCTCCCGAGTTTTGTTCACACTGGGACTCTGAACTGGAAACCCTCAGTTTCTCAACCACGTCCCGACAGACTGAGCTACACCCGAACATCTAAACTGGATAAAATTTGAACAAAAAATACAACTTTAGATGTGTTCTAATGTAGTATAATGTAGAACTCCTCCTCCGGTCTGTTGTTGTTGTAATCTATATTATCACCACTAGATGTCGCTAAAACACCGTCCAGTTCCTGATATTTGCGATCTGCGTCAATTTTATTTTGTGATTTCTTTTCTCAGAAAAATGATACGTAAACATTTTTTAGGGTTAATTTTTTTTAAAGGTCTGTCTACTCACTTTCTACATATAATAGTAGACAACTGATAGCAAACAAATCGTTAGGAAAAATCCAATTTAATTTAAACAAAGGAAGTCTTCTAAGCTGATCAAATAAAACATTCCTTCATTTCATAATTGATTTTAAACTCAACATATTTTTCAAAAGTTTCACAGCTATCATCGTATCTTAGTATAATCACAGCTGCTGATTTTTCTGGTGCTGGATACAGCTCAAAGCGCGTGTTCGTGTGTGAAGGTGTGTGTGTGTGTGGGGGGGGGGGGGTCTTTGACAGCAGCGGCCTCTTCTGGCCATTGTCAGCCACTGCCCATCGTCACAGACATACTGCAATGTTGAACCTTTAGATGATAATGTGTCACATAGTCGAACATCATTTGGGACCAGTTGAAGGGATTAGACCACAATTCAGTTCTGCTGAGACTCAGCTTGTCATATACTGACATATGCTTCTTGCTCATCTGTATTTTATTCCCATCCAGTTCCAGACGGTGACCCATGTGTATTTTATTGACATGAGTTCCAGAGCTGCTGCTATTTTGCTGGTTGTGTGTGAGTGCCAGCAGCTATGTGAGTAGAGATGGCGGTGCCCTGATGCTGCCTTGTCTGTTCTCTGGTAGCCATTTTGTCTGTTTCTGATCTAAGAGTCAGGTCTAACTCCCCACCCCCATCCCTCACCCGTCCACCTCCCTCATCACCAACACCACTACCACATTAGCCAATCATGTCCCCGCTCAGCCTTGCAGAAAACCTGGTGCCTGATCTCCCTCTCACTTCTGCTGTGCTCATCTTGCCTCTCTTCTGTTGCACCCCCACACCTCCACCTCTCCTCTGCTCTATACCTCTCTCTTAATCTGCCCACTCCCTCCATCAGGCTTTCATGTTGTGTAACCCATCGGTGGACAGCTCAGCCTTTGTGCATTTCGTCTGTTGCCATTTCAGACAGGCTGCACCCTCTGTTTCGTTTGCTCCAGTCAGAGACACCATGTGACACCCTGCATGAGAGGGCACGGTCCCTCCTCCTTCCTCTCTTCTCTAGTCAGGCAACATATGCTAGAAATCAGAGTCAAAGAGGAGGAGGGATGGAGGAAACCTGGACTGTACATACTGGAAACAGAAAGTGACCGTGTGAGGGGAACAGAAAGATTTGATGGGGGTGAAGGAGCATGCATAACACATTTATTTATTTATTTTTTATTCTGCTTTGCCACTAGATCCCTTTCAGGATCATGGGGAGGGTGCCAGAGCTGCTAGCTTAGCACAGGGCCCTATTATGGGGTTCAGTGTCTTGCTTAAGGGTACCTGGGCAGTGCTCTAATGGTGTCCTGGTCCCCTGCTACCAGAACACCTCACACACACACACACACACACACACACACACACACACACGCACACACACACACACACACACACACACACACCACACACACACACACACCACACACACACACGCACACACACATGAACATGAAACCATGAAAATTTTAGTTCCATTTATCACATGATGTTTTTTCACATGATAACTAGTTTTATCACATTTCCTGCGTGCGTGTCTTCAGGTTTGCTGTCGATTTGCCATATTTGTAAAACCGTGTTTATGTTGCTTTGTTGTTTTTTTGCCTCAGCATCATTTGAGTATTGACTATTTCATCTGAGGTTTGGGGCTTTTCCTAAAGCAAGACCGGCGTTGTTTCTGTTCCTTCTTGTGTCCATGGTTACGCCTCACGTAAATGGAAATTACAGCGACAGAAGACATCACTCTAAACAAGAAATGGGAGGATACCAGAAAAAAACTGGAAACAGCAGAGAGATCATGTGGTCACATGTCAGTTCGGCACACCACTGGAGCGCCATCACCTGCTGCCACCGGTGTATCTGGTTGTGGCTGGTTTGCACTGTGTCCACATTTCCACACCCTTCAGTTTTCTGTTTCTGAATTAGGGTTAGGGTTAGTTACCTCATCTAGTAAACCTGCTTCCCTTGAATATAAAAAAGATCTGCCAGCTAAAAACTTCAATCCAAACCTTGAATGCAAAAAGCCATTTAGTGATATCCTTATCTCAGCCGTTTGATGGGCGACCACAGCAACCACAGGGTTAGGGTTAGGGTTAGGGTAGGTTAGGGTTAGGGTTAGGGTAGGTTAGGGTTAGTGTAGGTTAGGGTTAGTGTAGGTTGATGTTAGGTTAGGGTTAGGTTAGGGTTAGTGTAGGTTAGGGTTAGGGTAGGTTAGGGTTAGTGTAGGTTAGGGTTAGGTTAGGGTTAGTGTAGGTTAGGGTTAGTGTAGGTTAGGGTTAGTGTAGGTTGATGTTAGGTTAGGTTAGGGTTAGGTTAGGGTTAGTGTAGGTTAGGGTTAGGGTAGGTTAGGGTTAGGTTAGGGTAGGTTAGGATAGGTTAGGGTAGGTTAGGGTAGGTTAGAGTTAGCATAGGTTAGGGTTAGGGTAGGTTAGGGTTAGGTTAGGTTAGGTTAGGTTAGGGTTAGGGTTAGGTTAGGGTAGGTTAGGATAGGTTAGGGTTAGGGTAGGTTAGGGTTAGGTTAGGGTTAGGATAGGTTAGGGTTAGAGTAGGTTAGGATAGGTTAGGGTTAGGATAGGTTAGGGTTAGGGTTAGGTTAGGTTAGGATAGGTTAGGGTAGGTTAGGATAGGTTAGGGTAGGTTAGGGTTAGTGTAGGTTAGCGTTAGTGTAGGTTAGTGTAGGTTAGGGTTAGGGTAGGGTAGGTTAGGTTAGGGTTAGGGTAGGTTAGGGTTAGTGTTGGTTAGGGTTAGGGTTAGAGTAGGTTAGGGTTAGGTTAGGGTTAGGGTTAGGTTAGGGTTAGGATAGGTTAGGGTTAGTGTAGGTTAGGGTTAGTGTAGGTTAGGGTTAGGATAGGTTAGGGTAGGTTAGGGTTAGTTAGGGTTAGGGTAGGTTAGGGTTAGTGTAGGTTACGGTAGGTTAGGGGTAGGTTAGGGTAGGTTAGGATAGGTTAGGGTTAGGGCAGGTTAGGATAGGTTAGGGCTAGGGTAGGTTAGGGTTAGTGTAGGTTAGGGTTATGGTAGGGTTAGGGGTAGTGTAGGTTAGGGTTAGGGGTTAGAGGGTTAGGGTTAGAGCGTTAGGGTAGGTTAGGGTTAAGTTAGGGTCATATGGGTTAGGGTAGGTTAGGGTTGGGGTAGGTTAGGGTTAGTGTAGGTTAGGGTTAGTGTAGGTTAGGGTTAGGGTTAGGGTAGGTTAGGGTTAGGGTCATATGTAAGAGGGTTAGGGTTAGGGGTTAGAGGGTTAGGGTTAGGGGTTAGAGGGTTAGGGTTAGGGTAGGGTTAGGTTAGGGGTTAGAGGGTTAGGGTTAGGGTTAGGGTTAGGTTAGGGTCATATGTAAGAGCAATGAACCCCTACAGAACATTTCCTACAGAGACTGCAAGGTTAATTTGAGTTGTAATGAGTTTTTTTCCCCCATTAAATTTTCTAATTTATTTCTTCTGTCTAGTTAAAGCCATAAATGAGAAGAGTATCAGTCAAACACAACATTCTGTAAACTGGGTAGTCAAACACTCCCTCTGGACAATGTTGCAGAGCTGCTCTCACAGATTCAAACATAAGATTCACAATAGCAACATAAGCTAACCATAATAATAGTGTAACAGTGTAAGCTCGGAGAAACTGTCCTTGGGCTGATTTATTGTAGATTTGACAGCAACAACAGATTTAAGTAGCACGTTTGGACAAATTTCCAGATCTAGTTCCATACTAGAAAAAACTAGTCTTTCTAGGAAGGAATATGGTTTATTCTGCCCATTGTAGTTCGAGGGGATCTATTTTAGTCTCATTCTCCCCATGCCTCTCCTTTTAAATGTGGGCACTGCCCCCTTTACGATGGTCTAAATTTGATAGTAAAGCATCTGACTCCATAAAACAAAAGAAGGTTCTGATACCAGTGTGTCAATGTCAGGAATGGCTATTGCAGATAAGGAGTTTTAAGTTTACTCTTCAGCATCCAGAATGGTCATGCCCACAGGTTGGCGAGATTCATTCTTTATATATGAGAATTTATTGAGTATTTAATGTCAGTCACGGTATCAGTAATCGATATAAAACTCAGTAAGACGTTATCAGCTCTTTTGTCACTGTCACCTTCTGTCTGGAACCAGTTTCAGACTCAGTCACACCAGTGACCTTTGCCCTTTTAATATAACGCTTCTCTTTGCCCTTTGTCAGAGGCCACACATCAAGAGTGCATCTCTGCTTCAAAACTTAGAACGCTGTTTTCATTCATGCTAGTTGGTATCACCAACACAACTTCACACTGACAAGCGTCAGAGAAGAGCTCTGCTGACACTGAGCAGAATCAGGTTACATGTTGATTTCCATGCACTCCTTCCTCTCAGTCATCACAGAGGGCACCCTCCCATGAGCTTTGGTACATAGAGCCAAAGGGCCCCGGGGCACATCTCCCTGCCCCAGTCACACCATCAAGGTGTCAGAACTCGACCAAAACACAACAACCACCATCAGCGAGGTGGAAAAGCCAGCAACTAACAGCAGCAGCAGCAACCACCACAAGAGTGAGTGTACTTACCGGGACATGCACAGCCACCCACGGACATCTTCTCACATGTCTGTGAGGATCCGCTCACAACGACGCTGCTGCCTCTCTTATCCTGGCTCTTTCTTCCTCTTTCCTCTTTCTCACCAGTCACTGCTGCCGCCACTGAGACTGCTCACATAAGCGCCTGTTATCCCCACGGTTCACACACATGCACACACACATCCACACATGCACACACACCACCAGGGAGCAAAGAGAGGGAGGGAGGGAGGGAGGGAGGGAGGGAGGGAGGGAGGGAAGAGAGTGACAAAGTAGAGAAAAAAGAATGGCGAAGAAAAGGTTAAAGAAGAGCCTGCACAAAGGAACAGTTTCTCTTGGCTGTAACTGTGTATCATAATATGTGTGCATGTGTTGAAATAATGTGCG
>NC_042301.1:498009-550298 GCF_901000725.2 Takifugu rubripes | reverse complement strand
AACCAGAGTAGCATCAGCAGACATCATTCTTAGGTAACCACAATTGCTGTGTGTAATGTGAATGTTAGTCACTTCAGAGCTTTTAGAAATTTATTATTGCTCAAAATGTTGAAAGTACAAAACAAATGGAAACTAATAAGACCTTCCACAATTACAAAGTTAATGTTCTAGCTCACTATAAACTCAAAAATACTCAAAGCTCATTGGAATTTATTTTGTTAGACAGGGTATATAGTAGTTTTATACCTGAAATAATGACTAGAGATACAAATTCTTAAGAAACCAGACTGATTATTTAGACCACTGAAGCCACTCACATCATAACCAGTAGAAGAGCAAGTGGAGCCAAACATCAATCTTTTAACATCTCTGCTCATGTTTCAGTTAACAGCTCAGAACAGAGTAGAGAAAAGGAGAACTGCGGCGAGTATTCACACATACGTACGTGTGTGTGTATGTGTGTGTGGGGGGGGGACTTTTCAGATATAAAGCTGCATTCAGCCCGTTAGTGTGTGAGAAGGGAAGGTCGACCAGTGGATAAATGTCTAAAACAAAAGGATGTCCAGTGTGTGTCTCAGGAGATGGAAGAGAACTCTTTCAAAAGGACGTCCTGACTTAGTGTGTTCAGAGACACGTTCTTCCTCACGTTGAGACTGATGGAGCGAACCTGGAGAGAGAGGGAAAGAATAAAAATGGGATAGAGAGACATACAGAGAGAGAGAGAGAGTGAACTGTTGGGCATCTTTCACTAATCAGGCTGATATTATAATGAAAAAAAACAATCTTGGACAAGAGGCTGGGGGGGTGTAGGTTGATCACCCCCTCGGATCTGTACCTGTATTGGAAATTGAGAGCTAGAGCGCATCCATATGTTGGATGTCAGTAAAAATGCCAATTTTCACCCAAGGCACATCAGTAATATCTTTATGTATTTAAATAAGATCTGATAAAACTGAGTGAGATTAAAAATGATTTTATATTTATATACTATGAAAGGTTTGAATGTTATGGACTGAAGGGTTTCATTAATAATATGTTCTGGGTTAGTAATAACAAAATTGATATGTGACTACCACTACATCTCAGTTTCCTTTACATAAATATGTATTTAAATATCTTTAATAAAAAGTCAACAACCAATCAAGATTAGCAGCAGACCCGAGTATCTGTTAATGAACATTTTTAACATGTTGATGGTTTTTACTGCTTTATAACAAGTGAATGACATCCAATGTAAAGAATTTCTAGCAACACATAACTCACAAATGTGGATTTATTTCAACAATAAGTGGATGTTTAAAACTAATGGAAAACTGAAAAAGAGCGTAGAGGCTTTTGAGCCACCGAACATCATCATCTCTCACCAGCTCCTTGAAGAATGCCACCTCTTTGGGCTGTTCCGAATATCTTTCAAACTGGTCCAAGCCGTCCTGCAGTTTGAGTGTCAGCGTGTCATAATTGGACCGAACCACCTCCAACACCTGAGAGGATGAGACCAGAAGAGGGATCATCCAATCTGCTGTCCTGTTTCTGCTCAGAACTTCATATGCTTTAAAGAGAACATTCACACACTGGTTTTGGGCCAGGATAAGAACGTAAGGCTGTCTCCACAGATCATTTTCATCGTTTAATAATGAACCTCCGCAGCATTTACGCTCAGAATGAGGCACAGTGAGTTCTTTCTAGAAGCACGATAGAAACAGGCACACCTCCAAATCCAAAACTGTTACCATCACGCCTCCATAGCGCCTCTATCTAGAGCCGAGTCTCCCAATATGGTATGGAAAAAGCTCGGTTTTTGGCAGACACATGGAGGTGTATCTCACACCCAGGTGATGCATGGGGTGATGGGCGTGGTTAGCCCTTGTTCGACACGCCATTTAGTATTTAGTATATATGAAGACGTCCAAAACCATCTGCTCTGTCCGAGTCGTTCCTCGTCCTGCCACAAGTTGTTTTATTCCCATTTGACACCAATAAAATAGTCACAACATCTCTGCACATTACAGGCTCACCATCTCTTTCATAAAATGAAATCGAACCTCATGTGTGTTTGGGTTCTTCTTTGCACTTGCAGAATGACTAAGAACAATCGAAGGAGGGTGAAAAGAACATCTACATGGGAGAAAGAGAAATCAGAGGCGCTCTAACTTCATTTAGCTCCACCTTACTCCATCATTGGGGCCCAGCGGAGCTTCAGGTTTCATACTCGGCAGTTGGAGGAAGACGATATTAAACCATCCGTTTGCGTCGGCAACTCCTAGTTGGAGACAAGATGGAACTTGTATTTTGTTCCCGTAAAAGCTTCAACCGCCACAATCTGATCTATCCGGTTTCATCTCGCCTTCTTGACCGCTTTATTCCTTTTGGGGGGGTCATACTGCATGGGCGAAGGCCAGGTTCACCCCTGGATAAGTAGGCAGGGTTTGGTCCCTTGCTAAAGGGCACCGTGGCAGTGCTCTGAGGATGCTCTCACACCTTCCTCTACCACGTTTTGTCCACACTAGGACTTGAACCGAGAACCCTTGGATTCTTCGACCAGCCCCCCCCAAAATCTGAGCTACCTCCACTCAATCCGACCTAAATGTTCTGAAAACTGGAACTACAAGGTACCTTGTCTAATATTGGGTTAGGGTTAGAAACATGCATGCTCCAAAAATGCTCCCAGCCTTCTGCTCTCTCCTCCGAGCTCCCGACACCTGACAGTGCTGGAGGCCCATTAAGGCTGTTTCACAGCCCACTACAGAACAGGTGCCCAGAACAGGACACCCAGTACATTACTGGCACGCTCCTTCCATCTGAGTTCCTTTTCATTAGGTTGTTGCTCCTCCACCAGTCTTATTTTTCACACCTCGGGACACCACAGACAAAAGCCTCTCCTCCATTTCCCATATGTGAAGGTGACTGGATGATATTCCCAGCAATGCAACTGACTTGGACTATTCTGTGGAATATGTTCACTATTTTTTGAACAGCATATAAATGTATCACTTTGAAGAGATTCAGTCATTTTTTATGAAGAAGAGCATGTTATCAAACTTGTTTGTATTTTATGGTGTCTGTCACATATATATCATGTACATGTAAAAAGGTTGGTGGTTAACTGGCTTTACACCCTCCTGAAGTGCAGCCAGTAAATTAGATATATATTTGAGGCATTTCCAACCTTAATATCATCCTAAATTGATGTATGTGTCATTTACTACATCCACAAAGTAAACCAAACCTCTTCCCTTGAGGTTGGGATGATGCAGAATATTCTTTAATTAACAGGAGCCTTCTAACTTTTAAGGGTTAGGTTAAGGTTAGGGTTAGGGTTAATGCAAGAGTAAAACATTGTGCCTACCTGTTCCTCAGACAGCTGGGAAATATGATTTACAGCAGCGTATGACTCAATCTTGGGATTGAAATGGTTGATAATGGCTCTGAAATATACAAAAATGTAAATAAATCCACTTGTAAAACCCCTCAGAAGCAGCCTACAATCCTGTAGCCCCAAATCTGCCATATCATTTAGAACCACGACCATCCAAAATCTGTTTTGATATGAAAGACATAAAAATGGTTGGTTCATCCATGCTGCATCAAAGAAACAGCGTATGTCCTCAGGCCCAGCCTACGGTTCAGCCCTAAACCCCAACTGTCATTTTAACCTATTATGACATCAAATAAAACTTGAAAACTTGTCGATAATTGACCCAAAATAACAAAAACTCGAAGAAATTCGAGCATCTGTAACTAAAATAATACAAGGATTTATCAGGTTGCCCTTTGAGGAGCTCTCCAGCAAACATAAGTATAACTATAATATATACTTCACATTTAAAATGTTGTCCATCCAACACTGAATGTTTCTACAGGCCTGAAGCAACGTGTAGGGTTAGGGTTAGCTCTGTAGGGTTAGCTCTGTAGGGTTAGCTCTGTAGGGTTAGCTCTGTAGGGTTAGGGTTAGCTCTGTAGGGTTAGGGTTAGCTCTGTAGGGTTAGCTCTGTAGGGTTAGCTCTGTAGGGTTAGGGTTAGCTCTGTAGGGTTAGCTCTGTAGGGTTAGCTCTGTAGGGTTAGGGTTAGCTCTGTAGGGTTAGCTCTGTAGGGTTAGCTCTGTAGGGTTAGCTCTGTAGGGTTAGGGTTAGCTCTGTAGGGCTAGCTCTGTAGGGCTAGCTCTGTAGGGCTAGCTCTGTAGGGTTAGCTCTGTAGGGTTAGCTCTGTAGGGTTAGCTCTGTAGGGTTAGGGTTAGCTCCGTAGGGTTAGCTCTGTAGGGTTAGCTCTGTAGGGTTAGGGTTAGCTCTGTAGGGTTAGCTTCGTAGGGTTAGCTCTGTAGGGTTAGCTCTGTAGGGCTAGCTCTGTAGGGCTAGCTCTGTAGGGTTAGCTCTGTAGGGTTAGCTCTGTAGGGTTAGGGTTAGCTCCGTAGGGTTAGCTCTGTAGGGCTAGCTCTGTAGGGTTAGCTCTGTAGGGTTAGCTCTGTAGGGTTAGCTCTGTAGGGTTAGCTCTGTAGGGCTAGCTCTGTAGGGTTAGCTCTGTAGGGTTAGCTCTGTAGGGTTAGCTCTGTAGGGTTAGGGTTAGCTCCGTAGGGTTAGCTCTGTAGGGTTAGCTCTGTAGGGTTAGGGTTAGCTCCGTAGGGTTAGCTCCGTAGGGTTAGCTCCGTAGGGTTAGCTCTGTAGGGTTAGGGTTAGCTCCGTAGGGTTAGCTCCGTAGGGCTAGCTCCGTAGGGTTAGCTCCGTAGGGTTAGCTCTGTAGGGCTAGCTCTGTAGGGCTAGCTCTGTAGGGCTAGCTCTGTAGGGTTAGGGTTAGCTCCGTAGGGTTAGCTCTGTAGGGCTAGCTCTGTAGGGTTAGGGTTAGCTCCGTAGGGTTAGCTCTGTAGGGTTAGCTCTGTAGGGCTAGCTCTGTATGGTTAGGGTTAGCTCTGTAGGGTTAGCTCTGTAGGGTTAGGGTTAGCTCTGTAGGGTTAGCTCTGTAGGGCTAGCTCTGTAGGGCTAGCTCTGTAGGGTTAGGTCTGTAGGGTTAGCTCTGTAGGGTTAGCTCTGTAGGGCTAGCTCTGTAGGGCTAGCTCTGTAGGGTTAGCTCCGTAGGGTTAGCAGGGTTAGGGTTAGGGTTAGAGGGTTAGGGTTAGAGGGTTAGGGTTAGCATTAGGGTTAGGGTTAGAGGGTTAGGGTTAAAGAGGTGGATGTGTCATCAGACTTAACTATCTCAACGACGGTTTCAAAGACGTCACTTCCTCCAACCTTTTGTGTGCTTGTGTGTCTATTTACCGAACATTGACCAGGTTGTGTGCTTGTGTGTCTATTTACCGAACATTGACCAGGTTGTGTGCTTGTGTGTCTATTTACCGAACATTGACCAGGTTGTGTGCTTGTGTGTCTATTTACCGAACATTGCTTGTGTGTCTAGTTACCGAACATTGACCAGGTTGTGTGCTTGTGTGTCTATTTACCGAACATTGACCAGGTTGTGTGCTTGTGTGTCTATTTACCGAACATTGACCAGGTTGTGTGCTTGTGTGTCTATTTACCGAACATTGACCAGGTTGTGTGCTTGTGTGTCTATTTACCGAACATTGACCAGGTTGTGTGCTTGTGTGTCTATTTACCGAACATTGACCAGGGCGTGCGTGACTTTGCTGGCTGCTTCCTTCCAATGGCCGGTGTTGGTTGATACTCTGAGAACTGGAGAGTGGAAACAACAGACAAAACTAATAAGATGTTTCTTTCTGACAATAAGACTAATTCACATATTTCATCAAAAACTTCTTCACTGACTTCTGAAACCCAAAGAATCTTCTGCTGTTTTTAACTCAGCATTAGTGACAAGTGAAGGATGTCATTCATTCTGTCACAGGTAATACTAGTTACTAACACTAACCCACTAATACTAATACTTCTGCCATTTAATGTTTCATTTAATGTACATAAAGATTCATCAAGGAAAAAATACTGATGCCAAACACATTTGGAAGAGGCTAAATGTCAGTGAAATTAATAAGAACATTATTTTAGGAAACAAAAGCTTTAATTTGCAACGGTTTTAAAGGCCTCCTTTAATTTTAGACAATTAAGATATTAGCTAAATAAATACATTACATATAATATGAATGATCATGATTTGGACCAAAATAGTTTTGCGTACTGTGAAACAGACCTACCCATACAGTAGAGGTTGGGTTAGGGTTAGGGTTAGGGCTAGACCTACCCATACAGTAGAGGTTGGGTTAGGGTTAGGGCTAGACCTACCCATACAGTAGAGGTTGGGTTAGGGTTAGGGTTAGGGCTAGACCTACCCATACAGTAGAGGTTGGGTTAGGGTTAGGGCTAGACCTACCCATACAGTAGAGGTTGGGTTAGGGTTAGGGCTAGACCTACCCATACAGTAGAGGTTGGGTTTAGGGGTTAGGGTTAGGGCTAGACCTACCCATACAGTAGAGGTTGGGTTAGGGTTAGGGCTAGACCTACCCATACAGTAGAGGTTGGGTTAGGGTTAGGGCTAGACCTACCCATACAGTAGAGGTTGGGTTAGGGTTAGGGCTAGACCTACCCATACAGTAGAGGTTGGGTTAGGGTTAGGGTTAGGGCTAGACCTACCCATACAGTAGAGGTTGGGTTAGGGTTAGGGTTAGGGCTAGACCTACCCATACAGTAGAGGTTGGGTTAGGGTTAGGGTTAGGGCTAGACCTACCCATACAGTAGAGGTTGGGTTAGGGTTAGGGCTAGACCTACCCATACAGTAGAGGTTGGGTTAGGGTTAGGGTTAGGGCTAGACCTACCCATACAGTAGAGGTTGGGTTAGGGTTAGGGCTAGACCTACCCATACAGTAGAGGTTGGGTTAGGGTTAGGGCTAGACCTACCCATACAGTAGAGGTTGGGTTAGGGTTAGGGTTAGGGCTAGACCTACCCATACAGTAGAGGTTGGGTTAGGGTTAGGGTTAGGGCTAGACCTACCCATACAGTAGAGGTTGGGTTAGGGTTAGGGCTAGACCTACCCATACAGTAGAGGTTGGGTTAGGGTTAGGGCTAGACCTACCCATACAGTAGAGGTTGGGTTAGGGTTAGGGCTAGACCTACCCATACAGTAGAGGTTGGGTTAGGGTTAGGGTTAGGGTTAGGGCTAGACCTACCCATACAGTAGAGGTTGGGTTAGGGTTAGGGTTAGGGCTAGACCTACCCATACAGTAGAGGTTGGGTTAGGGTTAGGGTTAGGGCTAGACCTACCCATACAGTAGAGGTTGGGTTAGGGTTAGGGTTAGGGCTAGACCTACCCATACAGTAGAGGTTGTCGAAGACCTGATGCATTCGTACAATTTCATAGTAGAGCTCATCATAGCTGTTGGAGGTCGGTAGGAACGTGTCCCCATATGTGATGAACATGTTGAACAGATTCACAACCTGCATGAGGAGACAGTCATTCGTAACAAAGCTCACCACAGGAGGGGATGCGATCCTGTGACTGTGACCCTGCCTGCATGTTTCACAACAGTGTGTTTCCTACCAAAAGGGCCAGATGGAAGATGTTGTGTTTGGCAAGTAGAGAGGTCTCATTCGACAGCAGAAACTTCAGCAGGTTGATGAGAGCTGAAACAGGAGGACACGTATCCACACATTACGGTGGCTTCATGCCTGTTGTGAAGACATATCTCTGCGTGACCCCCCCATCTACTAAACTATCACTGAGGCAAAACAATAGAACCAAAGACTTGAAAGGTTAGGGTCAGGGTTAGAGTTAGGCTTAGGGTTAGGGTTAGGGTTAGGGTTAGGAAAGGACTAGGGTTAGGACTAGGGTTAGGGTTAGGGTTAGGGTTAGGAAAGGACTAGGGTTAGGACTAGGGTTAGGGTTAGGGTTAGGGTTAGGAAAGGACTAGGGTTAGGGTTAGGAAAGGACTAGGGTTAGGGTTAGGGTTAGGAAAGGACTAGGGTTAGGACTAGGGTTAGGGTCAGGGTTAGAGTTAGGCTTAGGGTTAGGGTTAGGAAAGGACTAGGGTTAGGACTAGGGTTAGGGTTAGGAAAGGACTAGGGTTAGGGTCAGGGTTAGAGTTAGGCTTAGGGTTAGGGTTAGGAAAGGACTAGGGTTAGGACTAGGGTTAGGGTTAGGAAAGGACTTTGGTGGATGCAGTTCTCATTTACTGGCTTTTCAGGGGAAGTAACGCAAACAACAGTGTTTTCACATTATTTTGGAAAATGCTGTGAAGTCAATTTGTAGAATGAAATCATGATGTCAAATTTATAAGAGATTTATAAGGGATTTTAAAATGCCATTTCATGATCCAAGTCTAACCCTAACCCTAACCTGGACTGGATTTAACCATTTTTACCACTTAAGACCCTTGACATCATTCATTTTTGGGAGTAATTGTCTTCCCTTTTTCCCTTTCCTTATAACTGCCCATTATTACCTGACCAGAGCTCTCTCCATGTGTAATGTAGCCTGATTCTGCACTTTTTCTGGTAGCATAAAAGTTTATGGATGATCTGCACACAGCGCCTGCAGAGAAAAAGGATGGATCTGGTGATGAAATGACGTTACAAGACACTCTAGATTGCATGTTGTGAGTATCCTTACAAGTACAAATCCATGGGAAAATCCTTCATCATATGAGTGACAATAAACTCCACCATCAGATCTAGAAAAAATAAGAGTGACAAGAGCTGTTAAATGCATTAAATATAAAAAGGCTTCAGTTCAAACATAATGGATGCAGACAAAAGCAATAAATGGCTAAACAATAAAAGCATGAAGACAAGCTCACAGGTTGATTTTCAATCCAAGTACTAAATACTAAATGTTTTTCCATTAAATGAAATTAGGAATAAACGCAATAGTGTCACCATGAGAGAAGGCAAGATGAGATCTGGTGTCATATTTCAAACCTACAATCTCTGCACTTCGATGGAACAATGTAGGCATCCTCAAAAAACCTCCCAATACGGACAGTTAACTTTAATTGTACTCGTACCTAAAATGGCACACACCAGCGGCCGGGAAGGAATGCTTTTGTCCACAACTTTCTTTCTGTGTCTCATGGGCTGAAAAAGACAATAAGACGAATGTTCAGTTACCTGAGAACTGATTATCACTTCATAAACAGAACTTTTCATTGAATAATTACTTGGAGCACATGTGTAATGATGCAAATGTGTACCATTATTGTCAAACTATATGTGTAGAATCAATTAAAAATACATGTGTACTGATTACCAATCACAGCTTAAACTTACCATTCTGTGGAGGTTGACTCTGAAATTCATGTTGTCATCATGGAGAAAGGCATCGGCGTACTGGTCCTATCACACAGACGAGGCTTAGGGTTAGGGTTAACCCTAACTAGGCTTAGGGTTAACCCTAACCAGGCATAGGGTTAACCCTAACTAGGCTTAGGGTTCACCTTAACTAGGCTTAGGCTTAGGGTTAACCCTAACTAGGGTTAGAGTTAGAGTTAACCCTAACCCTAACTCTAACCTAAGGCTGAAGATGCTGCAGCTGTGACCTACCTCAGCGATGCAGGTGAGGATAATCAGGCACAGTTAGGGTTAACCCTAACTAGGCTTAGGGTTAACCCTAACTAGGGTTAGAGTTAGAGTTAACCCTAACCCTAACTCTAACCTAAGGCTGAAGATGCTGCAGCTGTGACCTAACTCAGCGATGCAGGTGAGGATAATCAGGCACAGTTAGGGTTAACCCTAACTAGGCTTAGGGTTAACCCTAACTAGGGTTAGAGTTAGAGTTAACCCTAACCCTAACTCTAATCTAAGGCTGAAGATGCTGCAGCTGTGACCTACCTCAGCGATGCAGGTGAGGATAATCAGGCACAGTTAGGGTTAACCCTAACTAGGCTTAGGGTTAACCCTAACTAGGGTTAGAGTTAGAGTTAACCCTAACCCTAACTCTAACCTAAGGCTGAAGATGCTGCAGCTGTGACCTACCTCAGCGATGCAGGTGAGGATAATCAGGCACAGTTAGGGTTAACCCTAACTAGGGTTAGAGTTAGAGTTAACCCTAACCCTAACTCTAACCTAAGGCTGAAGATGCTGCAGCTGTGACCTACCTCAGCGATGCAGGTGAGGATAATCAGGCACAGTTAGGGTTAACCCTAACTAGGGTTAGAGTTAGAGTTAACCCTAACCCTAACTCTAACCTAAGGCTGAAGATGCTGCAGCTGTGACCTACCTCAGCGATGCAGGTGAGGATAATCAGGCACAGTCTGGCACTGTTGAGTCGATGCTCATCTAGAAAAGAACACAGTGTGTGAATAATGAAAATGAGTCGGAATGAAGCCGAGGTGGAAAATGGGATCTCTGTTTACCTTTAGTATCCTGCATTACGATCGAGGCGTATTTGAGGAAGGTAATGAGAAGATTGCAAGTTTGCATGTTGGGATCCAGAGGCAGCTCTGGATTATTCATCACTGAGCAAGAGACAGGGTTAGGGTTAATATAAAGTGCTGTTTAGAAAAGGTCACAGTTGAACCTGCAAATAATCAGTGTTATTAGACTACGCCTTCCAGATGCATATACACATGGATTCAACAACACTGGAGCCGGATATTCACAAAGTCACAGCTAGAGATTCTCTCCCAGTCAGCTGCTTATCTGTCAAGTTACAGGAAACCCTCATCGGTGCCGTCTTGGATTCATCGGTTGCACATTGGCCAAACTGGGATGAAAAGACTTGCTTCGTCAAGCCAGGCGTGGATGATTGGGCATTCATTCTTAAGAAGACCAACCACTGATGTAACATGTCAACAGACACATGACTTTCTTCATGTCTGTTGGACAACAGTTGCTTCTTCAATATTAAGAAATAAAAGATAAAAAACTGGCAGCACCAGTGCAATTAAAAGGAAGAGGGAAAAAGCCTGGCAGTCAATAGCAGACTGGCCGAAAGCTCTTGTACCTCAAACTGTACTCCACAGCAATGTCATCATTACAGTTTAAGGGTGCAAATCTGAGGAATTTTCAATTTTAAGCAAGTCTGGGAATACGTTGAAAATATGTACTGAAACGACCATGATGTGACACAACTGTACATTCATCGATGTTTGGGGGAGGATGGAAGTTTTAATGCAGTCAGATAGAAACATGCACCTTTTACCATCTCCATCAGATACGGCAAGCACACTAATTTAGTTTGGAATGAGTTCAAACCTGGTAATAAGTACTTTATTTGTATCCACAAGTGATAAAGTAGTACTTTGTAATAAGCAAGAAGGATGGTGTAATAATCTGACTGTTATGATGAAGTTGCATAAACCCTTCTCTTTCTGTTAGATAAGCGTTGTAAACTGTTAAATATTTAAATGTCTACAGCTTCAGAATCCCTTTACCGACCTACCTCCCTACCAAAAGATTGTTATACTGCATGTTTAAGGAAGCGCTAACTAGCTCGCCTCATCTTCGATGCTAGAGGACAAGTTTCAAAGACCTTCCTGACTGATTCAAAACCAACACTTCTTTCTATTTTACCATCAGTCCACTCAAAAAACCAAAATGCAGTAATAAATA
Organism: Takifugu rubripes; assembly: GCF_901000725.2. Lineage (NCBI taxonomy): Eukaryota > Metazoa > Chordata > Actinopteri > Tetraodontiformes > Tetraodontidae > Takifugu > Takifugu rubripes. The sequence continues at coordinate 538,814 of NC_042301.1, read as the reverse complement.
AAATGCATTATGTACTGTCTAAGGAGGGTGGTGTTGTCCCCAGCGGTGTTGTAGGGGTGGTTGGGGTGGGAGTGACAGATCCAGTTGCAATGTCAATTTCAGGGTGGCTCTGTTGAAAGAGCAAATATAGTTAAGAATGATAACAGTTGTTCACCGTGTTGCAGTTAGGGTTTGGGTATACAGAGGGTTAGGGTTAGGGTATACAGAGGGTTAGGGTTAGGGTATACAGAGGGTTAGGGTTAGGGTATAGAGGGTTAGGGTTAGGGTATACAGAGGGTTAGGGTAACAGAGGGTTAGGGTTAGGGTATACAGAGGGTTAGGGTTAGGGTATACAGAGGGTTAGGGGTTAGGGTTAGGGTATACAGAGGGTTAGGGTATACAGAGGGTTAGGTTTAGGGTTAGGGTATACAGAGGGTTAGGGTTAGGGTATACAGAGGGTTAGGGTTATGTTAGGGTTAGGGTATACAGAGGGTTAGGGTTAGGGTTAGGGTATACAGAGGGTTAGGGTATACAGAGGGTTAGGTTTAGGGTTAGGGTATACAGAGGGTTAGGGTTAGGGTTAGGGTATACAGAGGGTTAGGGTATACAGAGGGTTAGGGTTAGGGTTAGGGTATACAGAGGGTTAGGGTATACAGAGGGTTAGGGTTAGGGTTAGGGTATACAGAGGGTTAGGTTTAGGGTTAGGGTATACAGAGGGTTAGGGTTATGTTAGGGTTAGGGTATACAGAGGACAGCCAGCAGTACATGTGTATAGGCTGTTGATGTGGCCCACCTAATCATTATTAAATTACATTATTAATTCGGCAGGGCTACTCGTTTATTCCAAAAACACTCGTCTTTTTCCCAGCGCTGAGGAACGCAGCAGCTGCTGTGGTCACTGTTCCCACATTCAGTGGAAAACACAAAGAAAGCCAACAAAAGATACCATAAAAATGTTGTATATTATCATCTCTGTCAAGGTTTTAGTCAGCTGATGTTCAAATCCATTCATAATGTTCCTTCTTCGTGGAGCTCAAACTCATATCTCTAAGAAATTAAAAAATATTTTGTAAGAACTTGACCTGAGACTGAGTCATTTATAACTACCAGCAGAGCAATAAAGAGGGCTCAGGGTGTGGGAGCAAAGCTCAACACAGTTCAGTTCTACATAGGACTCGTTTCTTTTACCTGTGCTAATACAGTGATGAAGTTTCGGTTAAGGTGCACTGCCTCATAGAGAGCCAGCAGAATGGCTTCATTGGTCCTTCAGGGGAAATAAAAACACAATCCTTTTAAAATCCTTTTGCTCATGATCCTTCAGCACCCCTGAGATGAGGCCGACCAGCCCCAAGTCCTCTGGCTCTGTGTCCATAAAACACTTACTGTACAGACAGTTTCTCATCAGCGTCTGCTATGAACATGCTGCCGACCTGTGGGCAGAAAAAGGGTTAGCCAGGAGCTCGAGTCCACAGGTGGAGATACAGTATAAGAACATTTAACTACCCTCAAGGAAAAGATATAAAAATGATGATTGTATTACAAATGAATGTCCTACCATACTAGAAAGGGTAGAGAAGAAGCCGCCCTGGTTCTCTTCCTCTTTTTCTTTGTACTGTCTATAGTTAAAACAGATGAAAAGGTAGTGGGAGAGAAGAAAAGTGGAAGGAAATTAATTTCTTTCTTTCTATTTATTATTAAAGGCACATCTGTCTTAGTCAAAAATGACTGTGTATTAATGTAAATTAGGTATAAATCTCTATGTCTTAAAGCATGTATTTTCAAAGAGAACAGAAATAGACATTTCAAAATCAGATAACGGCACCAGCAGCCTCTGCACACATCATTCCAAAAGAAAATAAGAAATACAAATCTTTTAAAGTTCAAAGCCCACCGGTTGTATTCTGTCAAGGCTTGATGAACCACCATACCCATTCCCTGTGGGGGGGAAATCCAGCGTCAAATCTTTCATGTGAGGAGAAAGATCACTATTAGACATGAATCTGTCAGCATACTCACATCCAGCGTGGGCTCATCATCAACAATGGAGAGCTTCACAATGTATGGATTCACGGACTAGGGAAAAATAACTCAACGGGTCAAATAAAGTCCAAACCATTCAAAAAAAGACCGTGTCATACTTAGCAGAGGGTCAACCACAAGTCTTCACAATTATAGAAAGTTCTGTCTACTCCTTGCTCACGGTTGCTCCCAAAAACTTCCTGTATCACCCTTAAGCTAAGACTCCTCACTAGGAATTTTTAGGCTCAATTAGGAGTTCTGCAAGTGGACTCAGAGTCTTTGTGAATACAAGACCTGATCTTGACCTCCACTGTTCCTCTCAACTGTCATTTCTTAATCACACTGTGAACTAAAGAAATGGGGACCTGAAAACCATTTCCTATCTCCCGACAGACTTCTCCTGTTTAGTGGGAAATCGGTCATCTTCCTGTTCAGAGTTTTGGACAAATGTTCAGAGGAACTACACAGTACAACTCAGGGCAGAGAACTGATCTAGGCCCATAATGCTAGCTCCCCTCCAGGTGATGCAGACGTTCTTGGGCACTTGTTGACACTTGAGCCTCTTAAGAGTGAAATCAGAACTGTGCCCAAGTAGCATGTGCAGAGCATGAACGAAGACTGTGAGGTCTCCGTCTTCATGGGAACGGTAGCCATACCATAGTAAGCAGGAGAGCGGTGAGGGCACCGTGCAAAATGGTTACACAATGTTTTCCTTGAGCATGGCACGATTGGTCACTACTTGCATGTGTGGGGAGCCACAGCTGCTATAGCTCCTAACCCTCTTCCTGTGCCCCCTGTCCACTCTCTGTACATCCCAACTGTCACTCACCCCGTCAGCTGCCTCTGTATTCTCCCAGTGCCTAACCAACAGTGGTGATGATGTCACCTGCTAATGCACAGCAGGACTCTTGTAACCCTAACCCTAACCCTAACCCTAACCAACAGTGGTGATGATGTCACCGGCTAATGCACAGCAGGACTCTTGTAACCCTAACCCTAACCCTAACCCTAACCCTAACCCTAACCCTAACCCTAACCCTAACCCTAACCAACAGTGGTGATGATGTCACCGGCTAATGCACAGCAGGACTCTTGTAACCCTAACCCTAACCCTAACCAACAGTGGTGATGATGTCACCGGCTAATGCACAGCAGGACTCTTGTAACCCTAACCCTAACCCTAACCAACAGTGGTGATGATGTCACCGGCTAATGCACAGCAGGACTCTTGTAACCCTAACCCTAACCCTAACCAACAGTGGTGATGATGTCACCGGCTAACGCACAGCAGGACTCTTGTAACCCTAACCCTAACCAACAGTGGTGATGATGTCACCGGCTAATGCACAGCAGGACTCTTGTAACCCTAATCCTAACTAACAGTGGTGATGATGTCACCGGCTAATGCACAGCAGGACTCTTGTAACCCTAACCCTAACCCTAACCAACAGTGGTGATGATGTCACCGGCTAACGCACAGCAGGACTCTTGTAACCCTAACCCTAACCCTAACCCTAACCCTAACCAACAGTGGTGATGATGTCACCGGCTAACGCACAGCAGGACTCTTGTAACCCTAACCCTAACTAACAGTGGTGATGATGTCACCGGCTAACGCACAGCAGGACTCTTGTAACCCTAACCCTAACCCTAACCAACAGTGGTGATGATGTCACCGGCTAATGCACAGCAGGACTCTTGTAACCCTAACCCTAACCCTAACTAACAGTGGTGATGATGTCACCAGCTAACGCACAGCAGGACTCTTGTAACCCTAACCCTAACTAACAGTGGTGATGATGTCACCAGCTAACGCACAGCAGGACTCTTGTAACCCTAACCCTAACTAACAGTGGTGATGATGTCACCGGCTAACGCACAGCAGGACTCTTGTAACCCTAACCCTAACCAACAGTGGTGATGATGTCACCGGCTAATGCACAGCAGGACTCTTGTAACCCTAACCCTAACCCTAACTAACAGTGGTGATGATGTCACCGGCTAACGCACAGCAGGACTCTTGTAACCCTAACCCTAACCCTAACTAACAGTGGTGATGATGTCACCGGCTAACGCACAGCAGGACTCTTGTAACCCTAACCCTAACCAACAGTGGTGATGATGTCACCGGCTAACGCACAGCAGGACTCTTGTAACCCTAACCCTAACCCTAACCCTAACTAACAGTGGTGATGATGTCACCGGCTAATGCACAGCAGGACTCTTGTAACCCTAACCCTAACCCTAACTAACAGTGGTGATGATGTCACCGGTTAACGCACAGCAGGACTCTTGTACCTGCAATAATGCCATTTTCATCTACTTTCCAATTACTCAAGCATGTGCCCATGTCAGGCTCCAGTAAAAGCCTGACTTGGTTGCACGGAGCTTTCTGCATTAACTAGTTAACTATAAACCCATCCCCTAACCCTAACCCTAACCCTAACCCTAACCCTAACACCCCAAAATCACAAAGTCTAGCCAACCTAGGGTTGGACACAATAAGAATAGGAAACTGAATGCATTTCAGACATAGTGGGGTATTATTTATATGGATGATAAGGTCCTTCCTTATTATTATTAGGGTTATGTCAGTAAGAGTTACTTTTATTCTTGGGATCCTTTGTAAACACAGGCCCAGAAATTTAGACCGGGGGTCCCAAACCTTTGATTACCACCGTACCTCAAGAAACAAACGGGGCAAATTGCATAATAATAAAACTTTCACACTCATTAAGCGTTCTTCATGAAAAAAAATGTTAATCAACTGTAAATTAGAAATATCGGCAAGTTTGCCAAGGTTTTTCCTGCCCCCTGCACTAATCATAAATCCATAGAACCAGTTTAATGTCATATTCTCATATGCACACACCTCATATTTTCGGTAGTTGACCAACAAAGCCAGAAGGACAACGGCATCGTAACCATGCTGGCCTCTACTGGACACATCTGACAGGATCTGAGGTCGAGAGGAGAGAACGGAGATGAACATGCTGGTGAAGAAATGTACCAAATCAAACAGCACCGTAATTAAGATTAATCTTTTGCATATTACTTGCCTGAAGAATGGCTTCAAATATGCTGTTGATCATTACGTATTCCAAAATGGTGTTCTGACTAATATTGTCAGTAACCTGCAAAATTTTCCCACAAAATGTGGTGATTAAAGAAAAAAAGAAGGAAAGGCAGTGAAAAGGAATGTCATTAAATATTCTCTTTGGCTTCAAATAGATCAACTGGGCTTCCTTGACCTTTTTTTTTTTTTAATCATAAACCAGTTACAAACATTTAAAGGAAACGAAACAAAGCCTTTACAATAGAATTAGTGAGTTGTATATGCCATGTTATTAAGAAAAGAAAAAAGAATTTATTTTACAGTGACAGTCAATGATGTGATTTTATTCCAGCTTTGAACAGGATATATCTGCTAGATCTAACCCTAACCCTATCTAGGTAGAGCAGTTTCCCTCCTGTCCAGTAGAATTATTAGTCCTGCCAGAAACACGGCAAAGGTTAAAGGTTAATCTAATCATAATCTCTGCAACAGTGTGAAAAACCTCTGTCCATCATCTATTGATATGTGAGGAGCAGAACATCTGTGTGAGGGCATTGTTCACAATATGGACTGTTATCTGGAGAAGGAAATGATTGCCCTTTCCAAACTGACCGAAGATGAATCAGATTAAAGAACACGCTTCTTGCAAAAAAGACAAACAAAAAAAATCTAATATTTGTTAGTGGGATATAAGAATTATAAAGAATAGTGTAGATTATTAACATGTTAAAGGCAGTTTAAGACCAATTAATCTATTTCAAGCTGAAGAAATGCAAAAACAGGAATAATTAAACTTGACATTTCATAATAAGATGCATCCAAAACAAGAAAATTGAACACAAAAACTGATGTCATAATTCTGTAAGGCCACATATTTAATCTCACCGTCACAAGACACAGCAGGAGTTTGAGGCAAAGACTCTTGAGGCTCTCCGAGCCGTCTCCACACAAAAGGCTGTCGAGTCTCTCAATTAGCTCCTGACCACAGAAAAAGAAGCGCAATGATGATGATGAGGGCATGAGGAGGAAGAGAAAATCACTAGTTCTTCACACCTTCATTCTTTGCTCTGCTTTGTCAAACCCCATCAGCATGTTGATGATGTCAAAACCAGATGCAGACTTGTTCTTCTGGTGAACCCCCCGAAAAAGTGCACAGAGAGTCTGTAAATAAAAGCAGAACAATGCAGACAGGAGGCTAAAGGCGATTTCACAAGAACACACACATTTCTTCTCACTCCCAGGTTTGATCACAACATGAGATGGTACAAATTTAGCACTCAGGTACACATTCTAAATGGTGGGTTTCACAGAGCACCTTCCTGACAGAACTTGCACCTCAGGCAGGTCGTCATGCTCCAGCCACCTGCCTGAGCGCACAGGCGCAGAGATTGTGTCTGGGGAGGAGTCACTCATGATGAAGAGCCATCTTCCTGCACTGATTATGGAGATTAGATTAGATTAGATTAGATTCAACTAATGGCAGTGGCGTCGGTAGTGGGTGGGCTGCTCTTCACCATCTACTGTGTAGCCCAAACACCATCTATAGTGGGTGGGCTGCTCTTCAGCATCTATAGTGGGTGGGCTGCTCTTCACCATCTATAGTGGGTGGGCTGCTCTTCACCATCTACTGTGTAGCCCAAACACCATCTATAGTGGGCGGGCTGCTCTTCACCATCTACTGTGTAGCCCAAACACCATCTATAGTGGGTGGGCTGCTCTTCAGCATCTATAGTGGGTGGGCTGCTCTTCACCATCTATAGTGGGTGGGCTGCTCTTCACCATCTACTGTGTAGCCCAAACACCATCTATAGTGGGTGGGCTGCTCTTCACCATCTATAGTGGGTGGGCTGCTCTTCACCATCTATAGTGGGCGGGCTGCTCTTCACCATCTATAGTGGGTGGGCTGCTCTTCACCATCTACTGTGTAGCCCAAACACCATCTATAGTGGGTGGGCTGCTCTTCACCATCTACTGTGTAGCCCAAACACCATCTATAGTGGGTGGGCTGCTCTTCACCATCTACTGTGTAGCCCAAACACCATCTATAGTGGGTGGACTGCTCTTCACCATCTATAGTGGGCGGGCTGCTCTTCACCATCTACTGTGTAGCCCAAACACCATCTATAGTGGGTGGGCTGCTCTTCACCATCTACTGTGTAGCCCAAACACCATCTATAGTGGGTGGACTGCTCTTCACCATCTATAGTGGGCGGGCTGCTCTTCACCATCTACTGTGTAGCCCAAACACCATCTATAGTGGGAGGACTGCTCTTCACCATCTATAGTGGGTGGGCTGCTCTTCACCATCTACTGTGTAGCCCAAACACCATCTATAGTGGGTGGACTGCTCTTCACCATCTATAGTGGGTGGGCTGCTCTTCACCATCTATAGTGGGTGGGCTGCTCTTCACCATCTATAGTGGGTGGGCTGCTCTTCACCATCTACTGTGTAGCCCAAACACCATCTATAGTGGGTGGGCTGCTCTTCACCATCTACTGTGTAGCCCAAACACCATCTATAGTGGGTGGGCTGCTCTTCACCATCTACTGTGTAGCCCAAACACCATCTATAGTGGGTGGGCTGCTCTTCACCATCTACTGTGTAGCCCAAACACCATCTATAGTGGGTGGGCTGCTCTTCACCATCTATAGTGGGTGGGCTGCTCTTCACCATCTACTGTGTAGCCCAAACACCATCTATAGTGGGTGGGCTGCTCTTCACCATCTATAGTGGGTGGGCTGCTCTTCACCCTCTACTGTGCAGTCCAAACACCATCTATAGTGTAATCCTGTGTTGCAGAGCAATAATCACTGCTGCAGAGCAGCTGCTGTGCCAGTCCTGTGGGTGCTGAGGATGCTCTCCACTGCACAGCTTAGCAGATCCTCATGACTGAGCTCTCTGCTCTGGTACGCCAAGCCTCCCTAGGAAGTAGAGGCACACAGTTATACACTCAGATTCCCGGAGCTGGCGACCCCGTCCATGGCTGCTCCTCTGATATGCAGTGGAGAGAGATGTCTGCATTGAGAGTTTCTGTGCAGGGTCTGTGGGCTGGTGGCAGTTAAGGTGGAGGTGAACCCCAGGATGGAGGAGTTCTTGCTGTCCAGTTGAATGAAGGTTGCTTGGACCAATGATCAGGCGGCATCAGGTCACTGGTAGAATTTCCTGGATGTTCTGGGTGGTTGTGACTTTGGGCCTCCTGGTGCCTGCAGCCAGTTCTCTTCTAACCAATCTAAGCAACGATGCATCATCTGTCCTGAACGCAGCCGTGGTTTGTAAGTTCTCAACACACCAAGTGAACGTTTGTCGTCTGGTGTCCGAGAACCTTTGTGTGACAGGGTGGAAATATAGACCGTGTGGGGTTATTCCAGAAAGGAGAAATGCTGTGGGTCGTATTAGGGAGCAAAGAGTACAAATGGTTTATAAATCTGTGGAAAGAGGTAGAGCTAATGTTGGACACAGAGGAGAGAATCACAAATGAAATGGGTCTGTGGACGGGTCCGGCTGCTGGAGTTCAGCACTTCAGTTGATCATGAAAAATGAAATGAATGGACAGGATTTAATTTGGCCGTGTTCCTCCAACTTTAAGGAGGAACTTTGTTGGCACTGCCGACATACTGTCCATCAGTGATCACAAAGTATTATTTGAATCTCTATTATAAGTATCCAGTGTAAAGATAACTGAAGCGTATACCTGCAATGCATTGACCACTTTAATCTGGTGCTCTTCCTCCATAGCCTGAACACAGTGGTGAAACAGGGAGTTTATGTTGTCCTGGATCTGTTGAACCTCGTCTCCATCTAAACACTCCAATTTGGATTCCAGGTACTCTAAATTGACCTAAAACATGATGCACAAATGCTTATTATTTAAAGAAAATATTTTTTTTCAGAATATAGTACATAACCATTGCCAAAGGTTGTAGTCAAATAGATCCGTCTTCACAGTATAAAAGTATTCTTCGCTCACCTTCATAAGAAACAACTCATCCCAAAAGCGAGGGTTGTTTTTCGCTGGATCTTCCTTCTACAGTAAAGGAAGCACATTTGTCAACTTTAATTTCTCTTTCTAAGAACATCTGTCTTTATAATACTCACCGAAAAAATGTCATCATACATCAGTACAACCTTCTCCTTCAAGGGCTTCTTAGAGGAAGATGTTCTCCTCAGCAGCCCTGCTTTTTTCTCCATCTGAGACATGTCTGAGGAAAGACACACAGAGGTTTAATGAATACATAAATACAAGACTGAGCCTAAGCTTCTTCAACATAGACCAAAATGCATTTGAACACTTTGATATTTCAAATACATTTTTATGATAAATATTAGTATTTTAGCTCAATAGCTTCTCGGTGAAGTGGTCAACTGACTCAAAATTAGTGGTGGATCCGCGTGCTCGTGATCCTGCATGATACACACCATTTGGTTTTGGGTTTTAACTCAACAGCTTCCAGCTCCAGTCTGTTCCAGCTGTTTTATCTCTCTGTGTGTTTTTGCTGTAAAGTTTGCTGTAAAGTTTACTTAACTTTACATTTTATCCACAGCCAATATCCGTCTACTATCTAACGTAAAACTATTGACCATTGGAAGAGCTGAATCGCCAAATGTCTTAACTTTAACACAACACGGTGAGCACGCAAGGAAACCTTAGCAACCCTCACTGGAGTTGGGCTAGCTTCCTGAGCTGACAGTGGACAACGTAATGATGGCTATTTAACCAAGCTTTACATATGTTTTTATGTCTAGCTTACCAAACAATTAATTACTCAACAGTATAAGTAAGGTATGCTGAAATTTTATGATCGAGATTATAACGATCGGGTTTCCAAAATCGATCTAAGCAAATGCTAAGTACTAAGCTAATGCAAGAATTGGTAGTCATACAAAAATTGGAACACATTTAATGCAGGATTTTAATGCGACCGTGCACTAAAACTACACCTGTTATGCTTTAGGTATGCTTGGAAATATAGCTCGGAATCCGGTGTGTTCTTACCTCAACAGGGTTTAGAGTTATGAGTATTTATATCTACAGCAGTCGCTCCTGTCAAGTTCTCACTGCTGCGGCCTGCGGGGGGGCGGGGCTGGACACCCTAACCTGCTGTGTCACACACGTCATACATCAAGCCCCGCCCACACCTATTACGCTGCACAAAAGGACGAATTTCCTTTTGTTCTTGCCTACAACATAAACGCTTGCTACACGAACATTTAAAGTTACATCGAAATGTAAATCATCAGCCTCGTCCTGCTCCAGGTTTCTGCCTGTTAAAGGGGAGTTTTTCCTGCCACTGTTGCTTGTTGGGGGTCAGGCCCTGGGATTCTGGAGAGGGTCTAGAGACAATTCTGATTGTAACAGATGCTATATCAATAAAGATTGATTGACGGATGTATCAGCCCACTTTATTATTGATGTTGACATGTTTTGTTTGTTGTAGCGAGGCTTGTAACCGTTTATAACGTTGGGTTGATGTAGCAGAATCAGTGAGAGGTCTGCGGAAACCTACGCAGTGTCCTCGACACCACCCTAGCACTGGCACTTCTACTCCAGACTCTACATTTCTTTTACCTTCTCTTAAGGTTTTCAGAACACCGGTGAATACAAAAAGTGAATGGAGGCATGATGCAAGTTAATTTGAGAAATTTTATTTCTTACTTAATAAAACTATCTTTTATTTTAAATGTTAAAAAAATCAATTCCATAATTCGGTTTGTTTTGTCTTGACTGTTTTTGTCCCTTTTGAGGGTGCACATTTGGACGAAGGCAGGGTAGACCCCTGGATGCGGTGCCAGTTCGTAGCAGGGCCCTGTGATTAATAATTTGGTTCTTTTCAACTAAAAGATAGCCTTTACACTAACCCTCGGGGGTCAGGTAGGTAAAAGGAAACTCTGCCAACTAGCTGTTGCAGAGGTCACTGCACTCACAAACTGATAATGCTAGTAATACCAAACAGAGGTCAAACAAAATATCCAGGTATAAATCGGCTACAAACTCAGATAAATCATACAAATATGCATAAATAATAATAATAACCATAAGCTGTAATAACATCCCTCCTCCAAACCCAGTGGGTCACGATCTGGGCTAAACACAACTGAACCACTGTTCACTACATTAATGATGTTTAAATGTGAAAGGGAGAGGCGCTACTTCCTTGCTGGATTAACAAGGTAATAAGAAGAAAAGTAAACAAAAAAACACGAGGTAAGGCACGTCAAACAGAGGCCTACCACGAGGAAAGCTTTGTAATTTGATGTAGCCTGAAAACATCCATCCCCACTAGCTGAAAGCCGTTGCAGCAGTTTACCAGGAGGGGGCGTGCACACACAGCACCTTAATCCAGCGCGCCCACCTGGACACAGAACCTACGCAGGGACACCAATGCTCAGCAGAGGATTAAGGACGAATCACAACACAGCCAAGGTGTATAAACATGTCCGCATTAGCAGCTGAAGATCAGCTGCCTTATGGGTGTTGTCGCCACACAGCTGCCATCAACGCCACCCTGCTTCACTGTAGAGAACCTGTAGAGTTATCCTGGTTGTCGTCTTGGCCTCTCAAAAGACACTCTTTAGAAAATTGTATCATTTGGCTATGTTATGTCCATGCCCTCTTAAAATGTGCCATTTCATAAGCTCTTTTATATAAAGGCCTGACACAGTGCCCAGGCCCCTTCCCAAAATGTGGAATGAATGCTTGGATCTAATTTTCCCATTTAAGCTTTCAGTAATTTGAACACTAATATTTATTTTGTCCACTAGATGGCGAACGTACTCTGTTTTTACTGTTGTATCCTTCAGTTATTTTTCACATTTCTCCACCCATGCACTTTGCATACAATGAATGACAATCCTATTTTGGAATAAGTTAAAGCTAGATGAATTCAGGTTCATCTTCATTTTGTCTGGCGGGACATCTAATCTCAATGTTTTATTCCTGTACAGCTATGGGATGTGTCTGGTTCCTTATCACGTGTAATGCAGCAAGGAGTTGACCTTTTTGCTGAATGTCAGACCAATACACAGTCTAGAGTTGTACTGCAAGTATATTTGTTAGGAAAGAAAATAAAATCACAAGCACATGTATAAAATGGCTAAAGTTCTGATTTATTTCTATCCGTCAGAGAGCCATGCAGCATTTTTGAGGAACATTTTATCAGACTTTATCAGACTCTTCTATTTGGTGTACAAACAGGCACACACACACACACACACACACCTTCAGAGCACTGCTGAGGTACCCTTGAGCAAGGTACTGAACCCTGGGTACTCTGTGGGCCTTGTGATGAACTGGCAACTCATCCAGGGGTAGACCCTTCCTTCACCCTCCCCATGACCCCCAAAGGGATAAAGCGGTTAAGAAGATATCACTCTTTAAAGTGATATCATTTACCTGGCAAGAAGTGTCCCACATGCTGCCAAGAAAATTTTATTGTGAGAAAAGAAGGCTTGAAAGGGGACAGGGGAACTTGAAAGAACATCCTGAGAGAAAAAAGAGATAATGGGAGGACAAGAGTGTGACAGAGGTGTAGAAAGAGTTGTGTACTGGAGAAGAGCGCGTTCTCTCTGAAGGCTACAGGTAGTGGACTAACAGGTGTAAATGGACCACTGTGCACTCAAACAGACAGTATAGTAACAGAAGCCTGCCATCATTTATGTAGCTGAGAGGAGCAGGAAGCAGCTTCTGTCTTACATAAGAGGGTGAGCTGGAGCAGGACACTGATTCTCTGATTCACCCTCAGGCTCACTGCACACTAGATTTCCAAAGCTAATTAGGCACCACATTTGCCATCCAAACAGGTTTTTGTGATTAGCATGCTGCAACAACCAAAAGCCTTTGCATCAACACTAAAGTCCCTTATTAGCTAAAATCTTCTGTTTGTTTTGCTCTCTGTGGTACAATGTTTCAGTCTGCTGTCTCCACCAGGCCTCAGACTTCTGGATCTTGCATTACTGAAGTTCCATAAGAGGCTTCCTAGTGAGTCTAGTTATTCTGTTGACAGTACAAAAGGTTCAACATTAATGACCCAGGACTGATCTTTGTCTCCAGCTCACGAGGATTATAGAGGGATATGATGGGACTCTGGGACTGCTTACTATGTACGCAATCGATAGGATAAATCAGATTGATCACAAACTTTCAAATTGCTACAGCTACAATGATGTATAGAAAATACAGAAAGTGGCAAGAATGGATTTTTTGGTAAGTTTTTCATTCCTGACCACGTTGTCCCTTTCAGGGTCACAGGGAGCCTGGAGCCATCCCAGCATATGGGCAAAGGTAGGATACACCCCTGCAAGAGTCTCCAGCTCATTGTAGGGGCCTATGTGAAAATTTGCAAGTTTGATACCTTGCACAAGGGTACCTTGGCAATGGTCTGAAGATTTCCTATCACCTCCCCCTACTACCAGAACCATCCACTTCTTAGCCCAGTCCCCCTCCAGACTAAGGTACCAACGCCATTGCTGTTTCATTTCTTAGAACTCTTCTGACAGTGGTTGGCAACAGAAACAGAGGAGAAGGTGTTCAACGTGAATGCAGTATATTGACATTTTTGCACTCCTTTAACCGTGTTCCTGTATATAAGTCAGAAAGTTCAGATATGAGACATTGTATGTTCATGTGCACGACCCATAACAGTTTCAGCTTGTCTGTATTAAAGTGGACAGGAATCTGTGTGAATCAGTTTTATGTGTGCGTGCGTGCCTGCGCGCGTGCATGCATGTGTGTGAGTGTGTGTGCGCGCGTGCATGCTTGAGTGCGTGTGTGCGTTCAGAAGCTCATCATGCTTGTGCTATCCTTTTTCTGCCACATTGCCATGGTGACAGTGCCCTCCCAGGGTAATGGGGGACGAATGCGCCAGAGCTATTTATTCTCTTCCCTCCTTTTTTACCCCCTTCCATCTACCAACACCTTCTCTTTTTCTTCTTCTCTTCTTTCTCTAACACCTCTCCTTCTCGGTTTCCTCCAGTAATATTTCATCAGTCCCTTTGGCTGAACACTCAGAATCAGATGCTGCCTAATGAGACAGGCTGAGGAAGAGAGGGAGCAAGACAAAGAAAAAGGTAAAATAAAAATATGTGGAGAGGTGATCTTTGCAGACTGTTCCTTCATCTAGGGAGAACATCTCTATGATTTATATATTTAAGGGATTATTGATGTGAGAGCTGTGTTGGTTGTGTTAGAGCTGTAAGATGCTCTGAAGTTGATAAAATACAGTACAGACTGTATGTATGAGTTCAGACAAACTGAAAGTTCAGGTTGTCTGTGTGAGTGTCGCCAACTACTGGCCTGGAGTGTGTCCTACAGTGTCCTGTGGTCTGTGCTCAGATCCTTCCGTGCGTGGCCCTACACGGGGAACACATTTACGGTGTCAACAGGGCCTGAGACAGAACAAGACTGAGCAAGGCAGGAAGAAGATCCCCCGACCCACTCCTCCCGTTGACTCCCCCTTTACCTCCCCCTCTGCTCTCCCTGCCATGGGCTGTCATTCACTGGTTGGCAACAAGCCACTTAGCTGCACGCACACACACACGTGCAGTTTTGAATGTTTGAGCTAAAAGAAATCTGTGCGCATATGTGCGATTGTATCACCAGTGGTGAAAAACAGCCTCTACACATTTATGAGAAAACAGACACACACATGGTTGTTATTCTCTCCTTCTGGGTCACAGTCCTCGCTCTCCCGCTCCCTATTGAACAGCATCCCAAGCCCTGTCTTTCTTCTTCCTCTCTTTCTCTATCCTCCCACCTGAGTTGTAATTTGCAGAGCTAATGAGGGTGAAGACAGAGAAGAGGCAGGAACATAATACTTCTGACTCTAAGACACACGCACACTTATTTCAACACATGCACACATATTATGATACACAGTTACAGCCAAGAGAAACTGTTCCTTTGTGCAGGCTCTTCTTTAACCTTTTCTTCGCCCATTCTTTTTTCTCTACTCTTTGTCACTCTCTTCCCTCCCTCCCTCCCTCCCTCCTTCCCTCCCTCCCTCCCTCCCTCTCTTTGCTCCCTGGTGGTGTGTGTGCATGTGTGGATGTGTGTGTGCATGTGTGTGAACCGTGGGGATAACAGGCGCTTATGTGAGCAGTCTCAGTGGCGGCAGCAGTGACTGGTGAGAAAGAGGAAAGAGGAAGAAAGAGCCAGGATAAGAGAGGCAGCAGCGTCGTTGTGAGCGGATCCTCACAGACATGTGAGAAGATGTCCGTGGGTGGCTGTGCATGTCCCGGTAAGTACACTCACTCTTGTGGTGGTTGCTGCTGCTGCTGTTAGTTGCTGGCTTTTCCACCTCGCTGATGGTGGTTGTTGTGTTTTGGTCGAGTTCTGACACCTTGATGGTGTGACTGGGGCAGGGAGATGTGCCCCGGGGCCCTTTGGCTCTATGTACCAAAGCTCATGGGAGGGTGCCCTCTGTGATGACTGAGAGGAAGGAGTGCATGGAAATCAACATGTAACCTGATTCTGCTCAGTGTCAGCAGAGCTCTTCTCTGACGCTTGTCAGTGTGAAGTTGTGTTGGTGATACTAACTAGCATGAATGAAAACAGCGTTCTAAGTTTTGAAGCAGAGATGCACTCTTGATGTGTGGCCTCTGACAAAGGGCAAAGAGAAGCGTTATATTAAAAGGGCAAAGGTCACTGGTGTGACTGAGTCTGAAACTGGTTCCAGACAGAAGGTGACAGTGACAAAAGAGCTGATAACGTCTTACTGAGTTTTATATCGATTACTGATACCGTGACTGACATAAATACTCAATAAATTCTCATATATAAAAGAATGAATCTCGCCAACCTGTGGGCATGACCATTCTGGATGCTGAAGAGTAAACTTAAAACTCCTTATCTGCAATAGCCATTCCTGACATTGACACACTGGTATCAGAACCTTCTTTTGTTTTGTGGAGTCAGATGCTTTACTATCAAATTTAGACCATCGTAAAGGGGGCAGTGCCCACATTTAAAAGGAGAGGCATGGGGAGAATGAGACTAAAATAGATCCCCTCAAACTACAATGGGCAGAATAACCATATTCCTTCCTAGAAAGACTAGTTTTTTCTAGTATGGAACTAGATCTGGAAATTTTGTCCAAACGTGCTACTTAAATCTGTTGTTGCTGTCAAATCTACAATAAATCAGCCCAAGGACAGTTTCTCCGAGCTTACACTGTTACACTATTTATTATGGTTAGCTTATGTTGCTATTGTGAATCTTTATGTTTGAATCTGTGAGAGCAGCTCTGCAACATTGTCCAGAGGGAGTGTTTGACTACCCAGTTTACAGGAATGTTGTGTTTGACTGATACTCTTCTCATTTTATGGCTTTAACTAGACAGAAGAAATAAATTAGAAAATTTAATGGGGGAAAAAACTCATACAACTCAAATTAACCTTGCAGTCTCTGTAGGAAATGTTCTGTAGGGGTTCATGCTCTTACATATGACCCTAACCTAACCCTAACCCTAACCCTAACCCTCTAACCCCTAACCTAACCCTACCCTAACCCTAACCCTCTAACCCCTAACCCTAACCCTCTAACCCCTAACCCTAACCCTCTTACATATGACCCTAACCCTAACCTACCCTAACCCTAACCCTAACCTACACTAACCCTAACCTACACTAACCCTAACCTACCCCAACCCTAACCTACCCTAACCCATATGACCCTAACTTAACCCTAACCTACCCTAACGCTCTAACCCTAACCCTCTAACCCCTAACCCTAACCTACACTAACCCTAACCTACCATAACCCTAACCTACACTAACCCTAACCTACCCTAGCCCTAACCTATCCTAACCTGCCCTAACCCTAACCTATCCTAACCTACCCTAACCTACCCCTAACCTACCGTAACCTACACTAACCCTAACCTACCCTAACCCTAACCTAACCCTAACCTACCCTAACCTATCCTAACCCTAACCTACACTAACCCTAACCTACACTAACCCTAACCTATCCTAACCCTAACCTAACCCTAACCTAACCCTAACCTACTCTAACCCTAACCAACACTAACCCTAACCTACCCTAACCTAACCTACCCTAACCCTAACCTAACCTACCCTACCCTAACCTAACCCTAACCTACACTAACCTACACTAACGCTAACCTACACTAACCCTAACCTACCCTAACCTATCCTAACCTACCCTATCCTAACCTAACCTAACCCTAACCCTAACCTATCCTAACCCTAACCTATCCTAACCTACTCTAACCCTAACCTATCCTAACCCTAACCTACCCTAACCTACCCTAACCCTAACCTATCCTAACCTACCCTAACCTAACCCTAACCCTAACCTAACCTAACCTAACCTAACCCTAACCTACCCTAACCCTAACCTATGCTAACTCTAACCTACCCTAACCTACCCTAACCTATCCTAACCTACCCTAACCTAACCCTAACCTACCCTAACCCTAACCTACACTAACCCTAACCTAACCCTAACCTAACCCTAACCTAACCTAACATCAACCTACACTAACCCTAACCTACACTAACCCTAACCTACACTAACCCTAACCTAACCCTAACCCTAACCTACACTAACCCTAACCTAACCCTAACCCTAACCTACACTAACCCTAACCTACCCTAACCCTAACCTACACTAACCCTAACCTAACCCTAACCTAACATCAACCTACACTAACCCTAACCTACACTAACCCTAACCTACCCTAACCCTAACCCTAACCTACCCTAACCCTAACCCTAACCCTGTGGTTGCTGTGGTCGCCCATCAAACGGCTGAGATAAGGATATCACTAAATGGCTTTTTGCATTCAAGGTTTGGATTGAAGTTTTTAGCTGGCAGATCTTTTTTATATTCAAGGGAAGCAGGTTTACTAGATGAGGAAACTAACCCTAACCCTAATTCAGAAACAGAAAACTGAAGGGTGTGGAAATGTGGACACAGTGCAAACCAGCCACAACCAGATACACCGGTGGCAGCAGGTGATGGCACTCCAGTGGTGTGCCGAACTGACATGTGACCACATGATCTCTCTGCTGTTTCCAGTTTTTTCTGGTATCCTCCCATTTCTTGTTTAGAGTGATGTCTTCTGTCGCTGTAATTTCCATTTACGTGAGGCGTAACCATGGACACAAGAAGGAACAGAAACAACGCCGGTCTTGCTTTAGGAAAAGCCCCAAACCTCAGATGAAATAGTCAATACTCAAATGATGCTGAGGCAAAAAACAACAAAGCAACATAAACACGGTTTTACAAATATGGCAAAATCGACAGCAAACCTGAAGACACGCACGCAGGAAAATGTGATAAAACTAGTTATCATGTGAAAAAACATCATGTGATAAATGGAACTAAAATTTTCATGGTTTCATGTTCATGTGTGTGTGCGTGTGTGTGTGTGTGCGTGTGTGTGTGTGTGTGTGCGTGTGTGTGTGTGTGTGTGTGTGTGTGTGTGTGTGTGTGTGTGCGTGTGTGTGTGTGCGTGTGTGTGTGTGTGTGCGTGTGTGTGTGTGTGCGTGTGTGTGTGTGTGTGTGTGTGCGTGTGTGTGTGTGTGTGTGGTGTGTGTGTGTGTGTGTGTGTGAGGTGTTCTGGTAGCAGGGGACCAGGACACCATTAGAGCACTGCCCAGGTACCCTTAAGCAAGACACTGAACCCCATAATAGGGCCCTGTGCTAAGCTAGCAGCTCTGGCACCCTCCCCATGATCCTGAAAGGGATCTAGTGGCAAAGCAGAATAAAAAATAAATAAATAAATGTGTTATGCATGCTCCTTCACCCCCATCAAATCTTTCTGTTCCCCTCACACGGTCACTTTCTGTTTCCAGTATGTACAGTCCAGGTTTCCTCCATCCCTCCTCCTCTTTGACTCTGATTTCTAGCATATGTTGCCTGACTAGAGAAGAGAGGAAGGAGGAGGGACCGTGCCCTCTCATGCAGGGTGTCACATGGTGTCTCTGACTGGAGCAAACGAAACAGAGGGTGCAGCCTGTCTGAAATGGCAACAGACGAAATGCACAAAGGCTGAGCTGTCCACCGATGGGTTACACAACATGAAAGCCTGATGGAGGGAGTGGGCAGATTAAGAGAGAGGTATAGAGCAGAGGAGAGGTGGAGGTGTGGGGGTGCAACAGAAGAGAGGCAAGATGAGCACAGCAGAAGTGAGAGGGAGATCAGGCACCAGGTTTTCTGCAAGGCTGAGCGGGGACATGATTGGCTAATGTGGTAGTGGTGTTGGTGATGAGGGAGGTGGACGGGTGAGGGATGGGGTGGGGAGTTAGACCTGACTCTTAGATCAGAAACAGACAAAATGGCTACCAGAGAACAGACAAGGCAGCATCAGGGCACCGCCATCTCTACTCACATAGCTGCTGGCACTCACACACAACCAGCAAAATAGCAGCAGCTCTGGAACTCATGTCAATAAAATACACATGGGTCACCGTCTGGAACTGGATGGGAATAAAATACAGATGAGCAAGAAGCATATGTCAGTATATGACAAGCTGAGTCTCAGCAGAACTGAATTGTGGTCTAATCCCTTCAACTGGTCCCAAATGATGTTCGACTATGTGACACATTATCATCTAAAGGTTCAACATTGCAGTATGTCTGTGACGATGGGCAGTGGCTGACAATGGCCAGAAGAGGCCGCTGCTGTCAAAGACCCCCCCCCCCCCACACACACACACACACACACACACCTTCACACACGAACACGCGCTTTGAGCTGTATCCAGCACCAGAAAAATCAGCAGCTGTGATTATACTAAGATACGATGATAGCTGTGAAACTTTTGAAAAATATGTTGAGTTTAAAATCAATTATGAAATGAAGGAATGTTTTATTTGATCAGCTTAGAAGACTTCCTTTGTTTAAATTAAATTGGATTTTTCCTAACGATTTGTTTGCTATCAGTTGTCTACTATTATATGTAGAAAGTGAGTAGACAGGCCTTTAAAAAAAATTAACCCTAAAAAATGTTTACGTATCATTTTTCTGAGAAAAGAAATCACAAAATAAAATTGACGCAGATCGCAAATATCAGGAACTGGACGGTGTTTTAGCGACATCTAGTGGTGATAATATAGATTACAACAACAACAGACCGGAGGAGGAGTTCTACATTATACACATTATACTACATTAGAACACATCTAAAGTTGTATTTTTTGTTCAAATTTTATCCAGTTTAGATGTTCGGGTGTAGCTCAGTCTGTCGGGACGTGGTTGAGAAACTGAGGGTTTCCAGTTCAGAGTCCCAGTGTGAACAAAACTCGGGAGGGGTTCTGAAGAAATGCAAGAACACTTCAGAGCACTGCCAAGGTACCCTTGAGCAAGCTGCTGAACTCCCCAAATGCTCACATAGGGGTGTACCCCACCTTTCCCAAAAGGGATATAGTAGGCAAGAATAGAAAAAAACATATTTACAATTTATAAACTTAATTAGCTGTTACATAAATTGGTGCTACATCATTTTAAGGCTCAAGGATCTTTATTTGACTTTAATTGCCTAAAATTACACAAAAATCATTACTCGGGTCCCATAAAAAGAATTGTAAATAAATATGTAAAAAGAGAAAAATATTAGAAAGATCAAGAGATTTAAAACACTAAATACTGAGTTAGTATTGCACATGTCAGCCAGTGACAGAGAAAAGAGGGAATAACGCCAAAATTAGTTAGTTGTAGTTAATGGTTAACAACGGTTAGCAACATGGATTCTGGAGCAACATTAAGGAAGCTAGCCTGAAACTGAATGCATTATATTCTTGTGTTTTACAGTGATCACCAATTATAAACTCATGCAACAGCTGTAGTGATGCTCTATTTCAGCCCCTAGGAAGGGTTAGAACCCTGTACCAGCCTGAGCAGAACTCTGGAGGGTGTGAGTGCTCCTCACTTTCCTATAGTGACTATGAGTAGCAGGCTGCACGTGTACAAGAACATGCACACACTATGGCTCCCCACCCCACCCCACCCAGCCTGAAAGCCTGGACAGGCGAGATATCAGAGGGTCTCTTGAGTTTAACCGTCATGTAGCGCCTGAAACGCATTTGTGGGGGAAAGTGGACCCGTCACAGCAGCTCAACACTGACAGAGGGAAGCGAATGTGTGTCAAATGTGTGAATTAGGCTAGCTGGTGTGTCTTGCTATGTGCACAAACACAAATATAACAGACAGGGTTAGGGTTACACACACACATGCTGGGAGGGTCTGAATCCCCAGAATCTGGAGAACGGGCTCCAGAGTAACAGGTCTTGAAAATCATTTCTACGTGCCCAGTAAGCGTGATGCATGCACACGCCTGGGAATAACCATCGCCATTTAATGTATAGATGCCTCATCGGCTGGGTCGGTCTGATGTGTCAGCCTGTCCATCATATTGGTGGAGCAAGACAAATCAATAATAAACCGATAAGAGGAAACAAGCAGGGGACCAATGGGTCAAAGATTTATGTTAAAGTGGTCAAACATTTACATTATAGCATTCTTGTTCGTTGAGTCTCTAATTAGTACAGAATAAAAATACTTTTTTTGGGACTTCCACGTTACTTCCAGCTTATGCGGCTCCGGGGTTTTAACTTAAAATAGAATCTATAATATTTTAACAAAACCCTAATATCAAAAAGCAATGTGATCCTGTTAGAGGTGTTAGGGTTAGGGTTAGGGTTAGGGTTAGGGTTAGGGTTAGGGTTAGGTGGAATAACAGTATAATCACTCATGAGACATCACTAGAACGGACAGTGCTCCTAATCCTAATCAAGAGAAATCAAATGATCTTTCTGAGCGTTGGAAATGTTTTTCAAAGAGGGTTAGGACATAAATATATAGAATTCAGAGACTAGTAAGTTACCACGTTTGTAACTGGAGGCGTCCTTTCAACAGGTTTCTAGTGTGTGGCTGAAGTTCTCCGCTGTGTCTAGTTATTGTTCTACGTCTATGGCTGTCACTAACCCTAACCCTAACACCCTAACCCTCACTAACCCTAACCCTCACTAACCCTAACCCTAACTCGAACCACCCTAACCCTCACTAACCCTAACCCGAACCACCCTAACCACCCTAACCCTAACCCTCACTAACCCTAACCCTAACACCCTAACCCTAACCACCCTAACCCTAACCACCCTAACCACCCTAACCCTCACTAACCCTAACCCTAACCCAAACCACCCTAACCCTAACCCTCACTAACCCTAACCCTAACCCTAACCCTCACTAACACTAACCCTAATCCTAACCCTAACCCGAACCACCCTAACCCTCACTAACCCTAACCCTCACTAACCCTAACCCGAACCACCCTAACCACCCTAACCCGAACCACCCTAACCCTCACTAACCCTAACCCTCACTAACCCTAACCACCCTAACCCTAACTCGAACCACCCTAACCCTCACTAACCCTAACCCGAACCACCCTAACCCTCACTAACCCTAACCCTAACCCTAACACCCTAACCCTAACCACCCTAACCCTCACTAACCCTAACCCTAACCCAAACCACCCTAACCCTAACCCTCACTAACACTAACCCTAATCCTAACCCGAACCACCCTAACCCTCACTAACCCTAACCCGAACCACCCTAACCCTCACTAACCCTAACCCTCACTAACCCTAACCCGAACCACCCTAACCCCACCCTAACCCTAACCACCCTAACCCGAACCACCCTAACCACCCTAACCCTAACCACCCTAACCCAAACTACCCTAACCCTCACTAACCCTAACCCTCACTAACCCTAACCACCCTAACCCTAACCACCCTACCCCTAACCCGAACCACCCTAACCCTCACCAACCCTAACCCTCACTAACCCTAACCCTAACCCTAACCACCCTAACCCGAACCACCCTACCCCTAACCCGAACCACCCTAACCCTCACTAACCCTAACCACCCTAACCCGAACCACCCTAACCCGAACCACCCTACCCCTAACCCGAACCACCCTACCCCTAACCCTAACCACCCTAACCCTAACCACCCTACCCCTAACCCTAACCACCCTACCCCTAACCCGAACCACCCTAATCCTAACCCGAACCACCCTAACCCGAACCACCCTACCCCTAACCCGAACCACCCTACCCCTAACCCTAACCCTAACCACCCTAACCCTAACCCTAACCACCCTAACCCTAACCCTAACCACCCTAACCCTAACCACCCTACCCCTAACCCGAACCACCCTACCCCTAACCCTAACCACCCTAACCCTAACCACCCTACCCCTAACCCGAACCACCCTAACCCTAACCACCCTACCCCTAACCCGAACCACCCTAACCACCCTAACCCAACACAGAATCCACTTCTCTAAATGGATCCGTGGGTAGTGACAATGACCACAGTTGTGGTGACAACAGCCCAACACTTTTTGGGAGGTACGTGCAGGCACAGGAGCATGACCAGGCCTCGAGTCACTCCGCTCCACTCAACAGCGCCGCCTACTGGTCTGGCGTGCTCATTACAGTGTTTTTAATCATAATTGGGGATTCGTGTGAACGCGCATCATTTTCAGAGTGCTTTTGAGAAATGCAAAGGAAAAACTTTTGTCTTGCTGTAGCCAGAGAGGCAGAGGGGTTGTTGGTGGCTGATAAGGCCGGCTCTCTGTAGTCTGTAAACCCTCCAAGCCTTATTCTGGCGTGCCCCCCCCCCCCACAGGCAGAGCAGGGATTTACCCCCATCAGGTACCGCTGCATGTGGGAGCTTTGGAGACACACAGGATCAACCCTCACGAGTCTATTTTAATGGATGATTATTTGCCTCTTTGACTGTTTGTGTTGCCATGGCTACAAGGGCCACTGAATGTAAGATGCAAATTCACATGTCAGCCACAACAGATACTGTCAGCAGAATCCTGCCCCCCCCCCTCAGAGATACAGAGCACAGACATACCCTGCACACCCTTCCAGGTGATGAGCCCCAGTGCTGCTTTTCCTTTCTACAGGTAACACTTACTCAGGGTTTGGCCCCAAAAACAGACTCATTTCCCACATTTGTGTTATTTGTCAAGCAGTGTCAAGCAGTGTGAAATACATTCTATAGAAGAATTTACGAGTAATGTTCGGCAAGAGTTGATTTTATATCGCTTTTTGAAAGTTTGAAATTGCAAATATTTAAAAGAAGTAAACATGTTGATGAGTTTAGGTCCACTGGTGCTGCCTGGGGGCCACAGGAGAGCCAGACTGTGGTGCACCATTTAGGTAAACATGAAAAGCACTTTGCCCTCAGCATGACTATTATTCCAGTCAGCTGGATTAAGCCAATTCTCATCTGTGTCAGTTACTGAGAAAGATGGGATGGGAGGAGGAAGGATGAGAAAATGCTTACCAGACAAGCATCATGTGCAGTTATTCATTACAGGGAGGGGGGCGGCTGGCGGTGCTGGGCAGAGGAAAGAGGAGCAAATGCGTTGTGGAGGGAGAGGAGGAGGGCCTAAAGCTATTGTTCATGTCCTGCGAACAAAGGGCTCATCTGGGTCCGTATGTAAACCCACAGCAGGCTTCAGCTCACTGACAAGGCCTCATGCAGGACGCAACATAACCGACCGACTCCAGCAATCTAGGCCGGATTTGCTCCCAGTGTTGCGCTTTGCCATTTTTCCAGCTCCTCTTTAGGGGGCGTATTGTGTTTGTACGTTGCGTTCAGAGGGCCTATCCGTTTTTACGCACGGAGCGTGCACGGGTTCATCACGGATCTGTAAACATCAATTTTCTCGTTGGACTTCTGTGCAGGTAAAGGATCCATTTCCCAATTGCAAAGATTTAAATGTGGGTGCGGATGTGACACGGTGTTGTTAACGTATTGGAAAGTGTCATCCGGATTTAACTGGAACGTCTATTCGGGATTTTGTGGTTGGAAGCGCGACTGAAGCTAAAGCGAGAGCGCTGCGGCTAACAGGCGAACTCGTTATTAGCTGTCTTGTTAGCTTGTCCCGCGGGCCTACGTGGGGAATTATACACAGGCGCGGATATTTAGGCTTCATTATTTACAAGTTCCATTGGTGTTTACTTCCACAACTGTGTTGCTGCTTAGACCGAATAGATGTTTGCACGATGAAATCCTAAAACCAGCGGTTTCAGATTTTAGCCTAGCCAAGGCTAAGTGTTAGCATCCTGCGCCTCTTGGTATTCTAATTGCCTTTGTAAGCGGACAACTACATGTCAGATGTGCATTGCTGGCTAACCCTAACTAACCCTAACCAACCCTAACCCTAACCCTTTTAGGTGCCGTTCAAGTACAAGCAAAAATCATTTTTTGTGCAGACTTTAGTAGATTATTGTTTTACTGAAACGAGCTCGTTTTTGGACCGTTTAACGAGCATCGGGCAGGAACCCAAACAAGAACTGAAGAATTCAAGTTGAATCAAATGGCCTTTTAATCTTTTTAAATCCCATTTTAGATCAAATGTTTATAACAAATATTAGAAGTCAGGTGTGTTCTGCTCTTTAGCATTTTAAAACCCCTGCCTGTGAATATAGACTTTGGACCAGACGAGCATTTATGTATCATTTAAGTTAGTAAATTCTGTTCAGCTGTTTCATTGAGTCGGATCTACTCTGCATGTGGAAATAGTGATGCAGAAGAAGTTGACTGAGGAGCCTTTGGGCTGGGTTGATCAGATCTTGACAGACTGGAGAACTTCAGCAGCCCAACGAGACCCACAGGACGGTTCCGCTCCACCAAGGTGCCCGTGGGGCCGGGCCGTGACGGGCCGTCAGAGAAGTTGGCTGAGGTGCCACCGGTCCAAGACTTGTGCTGCTGGTGGCCCAGCATCACCTTCTAAAAGAAATCATTCTTTAGATAAAGAGCTGTTGCTCATCAATCTTAGAGATTTTAGTTTCTTTAGTTTGAATTTAGAGTTAAATGTAGAATGTTGCTGTGAATTGTGGGCCGTTCAACCACACATGGATTATTCATTGAACGTGATTCTCCAGTAGAGGAAGTGGAGCCCAGTTGATGCGATTGTGACTGTCATTAACCACTAACAGGAGACGCGAGCAGCTAATGGAGCTCTCAACAACTAATGGCCACATAAACATTGATTATTTATTTATCAGTCCTGTTTTTTCCTGTGGTGCATCGAACCCTTAGCATAGCAAAATGCTGCCATACAAACTTTAGAATCCAGGGAATGTGGGTTTCTGTTGGGTGGAAGGTGTCTATCTGTGGCTTCACTGCTGGTTGGATGAGTTGGGTTAGTTTAAAACGGGTGAAGACATTGACTAACCCAACCCTGTTGTGACCGAGCTAACCATCATCTTTTCTAATGAGCTCAGTCTGCCTGTTTCATCCAACACACCATGAGTTTGTGCCGCTAATGCAACTAACATCTGCTCTGAGGCAGATTTAATCCTCTTTTCTGATACTGGAAACGTCAGTCAGCTCCCAGTGACGCTCCCAGTGACGCTCCCAGTGACGCTCCCAGTGAAGCTCCCAGTGGAGCTCCCAGTGACGCTCCCAGTGGAGCTCCCAGTGACGCTCCCAGTGAAGATCCCAGTGACGCTCCCAGTGACGCTCCCAGTGACGCTCCCAGTGAAGCTCCCAGTGACGCTCCCAGTGACGCTCCCAGTAAAGATCCCAGTGACGCTCCCAGTGGAGCTCCCAGTGACGCTCCCAGTGACGCTCCCAGTAAAGATTCTTGTGACGCTCCCAGTGACGCTCCCAGTAAAGATCCCAGTAAAGCTCATGTCTGATAGAACCTTGATGATGCATTAATATGCAGACATTATGAGGGGGGACTTTGACTATGGTGGCGGCAGGGTCGTGACCCTGGACGGCCTTCATGGGAAACCCGTAGTCTTGGGCAGAGCGGGGTGTGTTTGACGTCCTGAGTGGAGACAGCTTGGGTCCATGTCTCTGGGTTCCTGTCTGTAGGACCACGTCGGCCTGGGTCTCCTCCCCCTCGTGTTGTTTTTTGGTGCCCTGTGGATGACCTGTGAATAAGTGCAGCCAGCTGAACTGTGTGTGTGCGTGTGTGTGCGTGTGTGTCTAGTCTTATATATAGTGTTGAATAATACCCCATGTTTTGCAGGGTGTTCCTCCAAGTCTTTCAAGCTGTACTCCCCCAAGGAGCCCCCCAACGGTAGCACTTTCCCCCCCTTTCACCCCGGCACCATGCTGGACAGAGACGTGGGGTGAGTCTCAGCTCTCTCGGGTGTCTTTCGTCCTCTCTGCTCTGGGGTGGTTTAGGATGCTAATATAACTAGCAGAGACATCTGTTTTTTCAGGTGAATGAGGGACAATAATTGCAGCCAGTTTAACCAAGTTTCTGCCCTTAAATATTGTAACAAAGACTGGAGGTGTAACTATCTGCTACTGCTGTTGACATGGACTCGTCCCCGGAGGACACTGACAGGGTCGGAGACCATCGCATGTCTCTGACTACCTTCTGTCTCGGACTGCTCTTTAACCTCTGAGAACACACAGGGGTTCTCTGATTCCTTTGACTACTCTGACTCTTCTGTCTCTCTGTCTCTGACTCTTCTGTCTCTGACTCTTCTGTCTCTGACTCTTCTGTCTCTGACTCTTCTGTCTCTGACTCTTCTGTCTCTGACTCTTCTGTCTCTGACTCTTCTGTCTCTCTGACTCTGACTCTTCCGTCTCTCTGACTCTTCTGTCTCTCTGACTCTGACTCTTCCGTCTCTCTGACTCTTCTGTCTCTCTGACTCTGACTCTTCCGTCTCTCTGACTCTTCCGTCTCTCTGACTCTTCCGTCTCTCTGACTCTTCTGTCTCTGACTCTTCTGTCTCTCTGACTCTTCTGTATCTCTGTCTCCACTGACTGCTCCATCTTTTCAGACTCATCTGTCTCCTGTCTCTCTCTGACTCTCTGACTCTTCTGTCTCTCTGACTCTTCTGTCTCTCTGACTCTTCTGTCTCTCTGTCTCTGACTCTGACTCTTCTGTCTCTCTGACTCTTCTGTCTCTCTGTCTCTGACTCTAACTCTTCTGTCTCTCTGTCTCGGACTCTTCTGTCTCTCTGTCTCTCTGACTCTTCTGTCTCTCTGACTGACTCTTCTGTCTCTCTGACTCTTCTGTCTCTCTGTCTCTGACTCTTCTGTCTCTCGGACTCGGACTCTTCTGTATCTCTGATTCTGACTCTTCTGTCTCTCTGACTCTGTCTCTCTGTCTCTTCTGTCTCTCTCTCTGTCTCTGACTCTTCTGTCTCTCGGACTCGGACTCTTCTGTATCTCTGATTCTGACTCTTCTGTCTCTCTGACTCTGTCTCTCTGTCTCTTCTGTCTCTCTCTCTGTCTCTGACTCTTCTGTCTCTCGGACTCGGACTCTTCTGTATCTCTGATTCTGACTCTTCTGTCTCTCTGACTCTGACTCTTCTGTCTCTGACTCTTCTGTCTCTCTCTCTGTCTCTCTGACTCTTCTGTCTCTCTGTCTCTGACTCTTCTGTCTCTCTGTCTCCACTGACTGCTCCATCTTTTCAGACTCATCTGTCTCCTGTCTCTCTCTGACTACTGCCCGATCCCTCTGACTCCGTTTCCTCTCTACTTTGTCTACTCTGTTGCTTCTGAATCCTGAATGTTGTGTCTCTGTCCTCTGTCCTCTGTCTCCAGTCCCACCCCGATGTATCCTCCCACATATCTGGAGCCAGGAATAGGGTAAGGCTACACTAGCATATCTAGTTGGTGTCTCGTGTGACTAAATCATTATTTTCACTTTGTGCATTGAAAGCTTGATTTGAGCTAACCCGTTTGGGATTCTCCTAATTCTCCTAATTCTGTTCTCTTGCTGCCTGAAGCAGGAGACACACACCATATGGCAACCAGACAGATTACAGAATATTTGAACTCAACAAGCGGCTACAGAACTGGACGGAGGTTTGTCAGCACATCCTTAGCAACACAACTGACTGCATGTCTGTCCTGACGTCTGTGCTGTTTCCACCCTGCAGGAGTGTGATAACCTGTGGTGGGATGCTTTCACTACAGAGTTTTTTGAAGATGATGCCATGTTGACCATCACTTTTTGTCTGGAGGATGGACCCAAACGCTATAGTAAGCAATGGCCTTTTGTTAATGGAAGGTTGCGCAACGTTCATTGGACTGATAAGATAAAGGCCGAATCGGGTGGAAATGATGTTGTTCTTTTTATCAGCCCATAAATACATTTTATCTAATAAAAAATAAAGATATACGATAAATTATCTAAAATGGGCAAACAGTGTGCAGGCCAAGTAGCTCCAAAGCCGGCCATGTCACGCTGTTTATGTCGTCTACGCCCCCCCAGCACGGCCGCACCTCTGCTGATTGATAATTAGTGTCCTCACCACTAACCCTGGTCCTAACCCTAACCCTGCTCCCAACCCTAGGGTTAGGAGCAGGGTTAGGGTTAGGAGCAGGGTTAGGGTTAGGAGCAGGGTTAGGGTTAGGGGTTAGGGTTAGGGTTAGGACCAGGGTTAGGAGCAGGGTTAGGGTTAGGGTTAGGAGCAGGGTTAGGGTTAGGACCAGGGTTAGGAGCAGGGTTAGGGTTAGGAGCAGGGTTAGGGTTAGGGGTTAGGGTTAGGGTTAGGAGCAGGGTTAGGGTTAGGACCAGGGTTAGGAGCAGGGTTAGGGTTAGGGTTAGGACCAGGTTTAGGAGCAGGGTTAGGGTTAGGACCAGGGTTAGGGTTAGGAGCAGGGTTAGGACCAGGGTTAGGAGCAGGGTTAGGGTTAGGAGCAGGGTTAGGGTTAGGAGCAGGGTTAGGGTTAGGGGTTAGGGTTAGGGTTAGGACCAGGGTTAGGAGCAGGGTTAGGGTTAGGACCAGGGTTAGGAGCAGGGTTAGGGTTAGGGTTAGGACCAGGGTTAGGGTTAGGAGCAGGGTTAGGGTTAGGAGCAGGGTTAGGGTTAGGGGTTAGGGTTAGGGTTAGGAGCAGGGTTAGGGTTAGGGTTAGGGTTAGGACCAGGGTTAGGGTTAGGGTTAGGACCAGGGTTAGGAGCAGGGTTAGGGTTAGGACCAGGGTTAGGAGCAGGGTTAGGGTTAGGGTTAGGACCAGGTTTAGGAGCAGGGTTAGGGTTAGGAGCAGGGTTAGGGTTAGGACCAGGGTTAGGAGCAGGGTTAGGGTTAGGACCAGGTTTAGGAGCAGGGTTAGGGTTAGGACCAGGGTTAGGGTTAGGAGCAGGGTTAGGACCAGGGTTAGGACCAGGGTTAGGAGCAGGCCAATAGACAGCATCGTTGCCAGGTCCCAGTGTGAACTCTCTCCCAACTTGGAGCAGGGACTTGAATTGATAACCGCCCCTCCATTTTCTAGCCAAGTCCCAATTAATGAAGAGACGAGTGCTCCTGATCAGTGTTGATGTCCCCACTCAGCAGGTGTTTTTAATAAGTGTTAAAGGGCCACTAACGAGGCTCGAGTCATTAACAAAATGATGGAATGCAGAGCAATTGACAAAACCTTCCTGTCATTGAACTAGAGTCTTGACAAGTTTAGATGTTTAATTGGCTGACCAGTCGGTGCATTTGATTTATTTAGTTAATGTGGTGAATGTTTGGATTCTTCATGTCTTTTTCTGCTGTTTCTTCCTAATGACCACAGCCCTTAACGAAGTTAGGAATACTGTGATGTACATATATTAGCTGTGTACAATCACGCTAGATTTTATTTAATGTAAATTCTGCACTATAAGCTGCTACTTTCCCCCACATTTTGACCCCTTGATGTGGCTTAATTATGGATTTTTTGACTTCTTCAATTGCCCCACCAGGATAAATACGTTTTTCTGAATTTGAATGGACATTTCTGGCCAACAGGGGGCGCCGTAGAAGAGCAAGACAGACAGGTTAAAGAGATGCTGTCATGCTCTGAGGAAGATGCTAGTTTCATTGTGTTTTGAAGCATTTTTTTGCGCTTCTTGTCCACTCCCTCGTCATGGCTAACACACCAAGAAATGCTGACAATGCAGCTTTTAAGTTAACGGCTAATGTTCAACAGTTCGAAGAGTCGTTATTTTTTCCTCTAAATTCAGTTTACTGCCGTGTTTAGTAATTAAGCATCTCCAATAATCTTTCCGTGTTCCATAAAGATCTCACGGTTCACAGTGGCCACCTTATAGTCAGGTGTGCTCTCTAGTTTACGCTGGTTTTATATATGTGTGTGATGACACATGTTGACTGAAGGAGGTCTGTGAACTTAACCGTTATTAGGGTTAGAGAAGCCACGAGAAGCAGGAAATGATTCATTATTGGCTGAAAATGTTCTTATCAAGCATCGCTACTTTAATGTTAATATTATATAATATATGTTAATATATATGAACAAAAGGTTTTAAATCTTTTTGTGTTATTGTCCTTTTTCTTTGTCGACTGAAGCTATTGGCCGAACGTTGATTCCAAGGTACTTCCGGAGTATATTCGAGGGCGGAGCTACTGAGCTCTACTATGTCCTGAAGCACCCTAAGGAGTCTTTCCACAACAACTTTGTGTCTCTGGACTGCGATCAGTGCACGATGGTCACCCAGAATGGAAAACCCATGTTCACACAGGTGAGTGCTTGTTGTCCTCACTGTCCTCACAAGGGTGATACAACACTGCAGCCTCAACCATTGTTTAAGACACTGACTAGATAGTGGTGGTAACTGATTAAAAGTTAACATTTACCACTGCAGTGTCCAGTTGTTAACGTTGTATAGATACTGTCACTTTTCCAGCCTTTACTGTACTGTCCATACATTTGTGTGGTGACTGGGCAGAGAAGAATCCATTATTCCTTCACCATAGAGGAGAATCATGAAGACGCAGCAGATTCGATCTCAGCTTCTGACTGATTTCCACCTCCGAACCCTAACCCGAACCCTAACCCTAACTGTCATTTCAAAGTCTTTCCTCAATAATATCCTGATTCGGCACAAACTGTCAAAATGTGGCGCTTGCGTCATGTCTAAAATTGTTGGGCTCTTTTACAGTGGTGGGTTAGGGTTTTACAGTGCTGGGTTAGGGTTAGGGTTTTACAGTGGTGGATTAGGGTTTTACAGTGGTGGGTTAGGGTTTTACAGTGGTGGATTAGGGTTTTACAGTGCTGGGTTAGGGTTTTACAGTGCTGGGTTAGGGTTAGGGTTTTACAGTGGTGGGTTAGGGTTTTACAGTGGTGGGTTAGGGTTTTACAGTAGTGGGTTAAGGTTTTACAGTGGTGGGTTAGGGTTAGGGTTTTACAGTGGTGGGTTAGGGTTTTACAGTGGTGGGTTAGGGTTAGGGTTTTACAGTGGTGGGTTAGGGTTTTACAGTGGTGGGTTAGGGTTAGGGTTTTACAGTGGTGGGTTAGGGTTTTACAGTGCTGGGTTAGGGTTAGGGTTTTACAGTGGTGGATTAAGGTTTTACAGTGGTGGGTTAGGGTTTTACAGTGCTGGGTTAGGGTTTTACAGTGGTGGATTAAGGTTTTACAGTGGTGGGTTAGGGTTTTACAGTGCTGGGTTAGGGTTTTACAGTGGTGGGTTAGGGTTTTACAGTGGTGGGTTAGGGTTTTACAGTGGTGGGTTAGGGTTAGGGTTTTACAGTGGTGGATTAAGGTTTTACAGTGGTGGGTTAGGGTTTTACAGTGGTGGGTTAGGGTTTTACAGTGGTGGGTTAGGGTTTTACAGTGGTGGGTTAGGGTTAGGGTTTTACAGTGGTGGGTTAGGGTTTTACAGTGGTGGGTTAGGGTTTTACAGTGGTGGGTTAGGGTTTTACAGTGCTGGGTTAGGGTTTTACAGTGCTGGGTTAGGGTTTTACAGTGGTGGGTTAGGGTTTTACAGTGCTGGGTTAGGGTTTTACAGTGGTGGGTTAGGGTTTTACAGTGCTGGGTTAGGGTTTTACAGTGGTGGGTTAGGGTTTTACAGTGGTGGGTTAGGGTTTTACAGTGGTGGGTTAGGGTTAGGGTTTTACAGTGGTGGATTAAGGTTTTACAGTGCTGGGTTAGGGTTTTACAGTGCTGGGTTAGGGTTTTACAGTGCTGGGTAAGGGTTTTACAGTGGTGGGTTAGGGTTAGGGTTTTACAGTGGTGGATTAAGGTTTTAGAGTGGTGGGTTAGGGTTTTACAGTGCTGGGTTAGGGTTTTACAGTGGTGGGTTAGGGTTTTACAGTGGTGGGTTAGGGTTTTACAGTGCTGGGTTAGGGTTTTACAGTGCTGGGTTAGGGTTTTACAGTGGTGGGTTAGGGTTTTACAGTGGTGGGTTAGGGTTAGGGTTTTACAGTGCTGGGTTAGGGTTTTACAGTGCTGGGTTAGGGTTAGGGTTTTACAGTGGTGGATTAAGGTTTTAGAGTGGTGGGTTAGGGTTTTACAGTGCTGGGTTAGGGTTTTACAGTGGTGGATTAAGGTTTTAGAGTGGTGGGTTAGGGTTTTACAGTGCTGGGTTAGGGTTAGGGTTTTACAGTGGTGGATTAAGGTTTTAGAGTGGTGGGTTAGGGTTTTACAGTGGTGGATTAGGGTTTTACAGTGCTGGGTTAGGGTTTTACAGTGCTGGGTTAGGGTTAGGGTTTTACAGTGGTGGGTTAGGGTTTTACAGTGCTGGGTTAGGGTTTTACAGTGGTGGATTAGGGTTTTACAGTGCTGGGTTAGGGTTTTACAGTGCTGGGTTAGGGTTAGGGTTTTACAGTGGTGGGTTAGGGTTTTACAGTGGTGGGTTAGGGTTTTACAGTGGTGGGTTAGGGTTTTACAGTAGTGGGTTAAGGTTTTACAGTGGTGGGTTAGGGTTAGGGTTTTACAGTGGTGGGTTAGGGTTTTACAGTGGTGGGTTAGGGTTTTACAGTGGTGGGTTAGGGTTAGGGTTTTACAGTGGTGGGTTAGGGTTTTACAGTGGTGGGTTAGGGTTAGGGTTTTACAGTGGTGGGTTAGGGTTTTACAGTGCTGGGTTAGGGTTAGGGTTTTACAGTGGTGGATTAAGGTTTTACAGTGGTGGGTTAGGGTTTTACAGTGCTGGGTTAGGGTTTTACAGTGGTGGATTAAGGTTTTACAGTGGTGGGTTAGGGTTTTACAGTGGTGGGTTAGGGTTTTACAGTGCTGGGTTAGGGTTTTACAGTGGTGGGTTAGGGTTTTACAGTGGTGGGTTAGGGTTTTACAGTGGTGGGTTAGGGTTAGGGTTTTACAGTGGTGGATTAAGGTTTTACAGTGCTGGGTTAGGGTTTTACAGTGGTGGGTTAGGGTTTTACAGTGGTGGGTTAGGGTTTTACAGTGGTGGGTTAGGGTTAGGGTTTTACAGTGGTGGGTTAGGGTTTTACAGTGGTGGGTTAGGGTTTTACAGTGGTGGGTTAGGGTTTTACAGTGCTGGGTTAGGGTTTTACAGTGCTGGGTTAGGGTTTTACAGTGGTGGGTTAGGGTTTTACAGTGCTGGGTTAGGGTTTTACAGTGGTGGGTTAGGGTTTTACAGTGCTGGGTTAGGGTTTTACAGTGGTGGGTTAGGGTTTTACAGTGGTGGGTTAGGGTTTTACAGTGGTGGGTTAGGGTTAGGGTTTTACAGTGGTGGATTAAGGTTTTACAGTGGTGGGTTAGGGTTTTACAGTGCTGGGTTAGGGTTTTACAGTGCTGGGTAAGGGTTTTACAGTGGTGGGTTAGGGTTAGGGTTTTACAGTGGTGGATTAAGGTTTTAGAGTGGTGGGTTAGGGTTTTACAGTGCTGGGTTAGGGTTTTACAGTGGTGGGTTAGGGTTTTACAGTGGTGGGTTAGGGTTTTACAGTGCTGGGTTAGGGTTTTACAGTGCTGGGTTAGGGTTTTACAGTGGTGGGTTAGGGTTAGGGTTTTACAGTGCTGGGTTAGGGTTTTACAGTGCTGGGTTAGGGTTAGGGTTTTACAGTGGTGGATTAAGGTTTTAGAGTGGTGGGTTAGGGTTTTACAGTGCTGGGTTAGGGTTTTACAGTGGTGGATTAAGGTTTTAGAGTGGTGGGTTAGGGTTTTACAGTGCTGGGTTAGGGTTAGGGTTTTACAGTGGTGGATTAAGGTTTTAGAGTGGTGGGTTAGGGTTTTACAGTGCTGGGTTAGGGTTTTACAGTGCTGGGTTAGGGTTTTACAGTGGTGGGTTAGGGTTAGGGTTTTACAGTGCTGGGTTAGGGTTTTACAGTGCTGGGTTAGGGTTAGGGTTTTACAGTGGTGGATTAAGGTTTTACAGTGCTGGGTTAGGGTTTTACAGTGCTGGGTTAGGGTTTTACAGTGCTGGGTTAGGGTTTTAGAGTGGTGGGTTAGGGTTTTAGAGTGGTGGGTTAGGGTTTTACAGTGCTGGGTTAGGGTTTTACAGTGCTGGGTTAGGGTTTTACAGTGGTAGTAGCTCTGTAGCTCCCTGTATCTGAGACCTCATCCTGTAGCTCCTTCTCTGTAGCTCTGTAGCTGTCCATGGCTGTTGGAGCTGGGCTGAAGAGGGTTAGGGTTAGGATTAGCATTCGGGTTGGGGTTAATGTTAGCATTAGCATTCTCCTTGCCCCCCACAGTATCATGATCAATGTGTGGTCTTTTAAGTCTCTGCCGATAAGAAAGGCAGCAGAATAAACCGGCTTGTGTTGAGGAGGTACCCTAGTGTCATCAAAACCATGGTGACCGTACCATACGGTGTGGAGCCAAACCATGTAGAGCTGATACTGTGTCGTGGAAAATCACCTGTAGCTAAAGCTAGACCCACACTTGAAATAAAGCAGTCCCCATCTGAACCTGAACCTGGTCCTGAACCTGGAACCTGCACATCTTCAAACCCTTATTTGAGCACTTCAGAATGGCCCGTACTGTTGTGTGTGTTTGATAGAAACGGGATGAGCGATGTACACCTGGCAGCCATGTGACCTACCTGTATTCCAACACAGACATACACCACTTTGCTACTGTTAGAACCAGGAACCCTTAAAATATGTGTGGGTGTGGGAATTTTGGGACATTATGTTCAACAACGTAGAAGAAATGACGAGTTAAATCAGAAGCTCTTTTCCATTTTGAGGTAGTCGAAGCTTCTACCAGCAAAATGTTGTTTTTTTATTTGTAAGAAAATTAAATATGTTCTGAAGCAGTTATGGCAATTTTTCCTTGGCAAGGTTTTAAATCGCTCCTGAAAGTAAAGGCAACAACACACCAGGGAGCATAAGTAAAGTTTTGCACCGAGCAAATGATCACAGTTCAAGGACGATATCATTATTGCGCATATTTATATCGTGGTGAATGTACATTATTGATCTGCAGCCCTCAGCAGTTGGTCCTTTTTACGCCCGTGTCCTGTCCTTTACCGTCTGGAGCCGAGTCGGTGTCCAAATGTGACTCCTGTCTTCTGAACCGCTGTAGGTTTGTGTAGAAGGACGCTTATACCTGGAGTTCATGTTTGACGACATGATGAGGATAAAGACCTGGCACTTCAGCATCAGACAACACCGTGAACTCATCCCTCGCAGTATCATAGCCATGCACGTGAGTGCACACACACCAACCCTAACCTGACCCTGTTTGTGTGTTAGTCAGCTTGGTTATCTCTCTCTCATTGGTCTCT
The DNA here is from genome assembly GCF_901000725.2 of Takifugu rubripes. NCBI lineage: Eukaryota > Metazoa > Chordata > Actinopteri > Tetraodontiformes > Tetraodontidae > Takifugu > Takifugu rubripes. Next base: position 502,338 of record NC_042301.1, on the reverse strand, counting down.
CAGGCCCAGGACCCACAGATGCTGGACCAGCTGGCGAAAAACATAACAAGATGTGGCCTGTCAAACTCCACCCTGAACTACCTCCGAGTGAGTGGAACATGAACTCCTGGGCACCGACATCCAGGAACTTTAGACAAATTGTCAAGTTGTCTTGATAATCAGAATCACAGGGGAGGGGTTATCAGAGGGGAGGGGTTATCACAGGTGATTATTATCAGGGGGGAGGGGTTATCAGAGGGGAGGATTATCACAGGTGATTATTATCAGGGGGGAGGGGTTATCAGAGGGGAGGGGTTATCACAGTTTATTATTATCAGGGGGGAGGGGTTATCAGAGGGGAGGATTATCACAGGTGATTATTATCACAGGTGATTATTATTATTACTATTTTTTTTTTCACTTTATTAAAAACCTCTATGATAAATTTCAACACATCAACGTTTTGAACAGATACAAGCCGGTCAGGGGAGCCGAAGGGTAGCAACAGTGTTGATGACTGACACTCCAGAAGCTGCAGGATTTAGCAGCTGGTGTGAGAAATTCAGGAGCAGACTGAAATGTTCAGACCTGTTGGAACACCCACCCCCAAATAAGCTTCAGACATCTACATCCTGTCACTCTGTCTCGTTGCTATTCCCACCAGCTGTGTGTGATTTTGGAGCCAATGCAGGAACTGATGTCTCGACACAAGACGTACAACCTTAGTCCGAGAGATTGCCTCAAGACCTGCCTCTTCCAAAAGTGGCAGAGGATGGTGGCACCTCCAGGTAGGAAATGGCCCAAAGGTGGTATCTCTGTGTCATGGCCCATATAAAGTCTACGCACCCACTTCATCAAACTCCTCGCTCACATGGCAGCACCATGTTGGATGGAAGAACGACTGCACTGCAGTGTCAATGTTATGCTCTCCATTAGGGTCAAGGGTCGTTATACCACCAATATTGGAAGTTGGCCTGCAGAATCCGGATTTGTTGCTGTGTCCATGTTCAGAGCTTCTCGTCTGCAGGCCCATTTGCACCACAAATGGAACCAATTCTTGAAAATGGCCGCCGAGTGAAAAGTTTCAGAAATGTTGAAATTGTTGAAAATGTTGAAATTGTTTTCATTTCCATGTGAACGGGCGACGCGCAGCACGTGCACATTTCTGTCAGATAAAGGTAGTGCGCAACTAGTACGACAACTACGGCCAGTTGCCAACAACATGTCTGCTGCTGACTGCTGGGATTATCACCTAACCCCAACCCTAACCCTCGAACCATAACCCAACCCTAACCCTCTAACCCTAACCCCAACCCTAACCCTCGAACCATAACCCAACCCTAACCCTCTAACCCTAACCCTCCAACCCTAACCCTCTAACCCCCAACCCTAACCCTCGAACCATAACCCAACCCTAACCCTCTAACCCTAACCCCCCAACCCTAACCCCCCAACCCTAACCCTCTAACCCTAACCCTAACCCTAACCCCCCAACCCTAACCCTCGAACCATAACCCAACCCTAACCCCCCAACCCTAACCCTCTAACCCTAACCCTCGAACCATAACCCAACCCTAACCCCCTAACCCTAACCCTCGAACCATAACCCAACCCTAACCCTCTAACCCTAACCCTCTAACCCTAACCCTCTAACCCTAACCCTCCAACCCTAACCCTAACCCCCTAACCCTAACCCTCGAACCATAACCCAACCCTAACCCCCTAACCCTAACCCTCGAACCATAACCCAACCCTAACCCCCTAACCCTAACCCTCGAACCCTAACCCCCCAACCCTAACCCTCGAACCATAACCCAACCCTAACCCCCTAACCCTAACCCTCGAACCATAACCCAACCCTAACCCCCTAACCCTAACCCTCTAACCCTAACCCTCCAACCCTGACCCTCTAACCCTAACCCAACCCTAACCCCCCAACCCTAACCCTCGAACCATAACCCAACCCTAACCCCCTAACCCTAACCCTCGAACCATAACCCAACCCTAACCCTCCAACCCTAACCCTAACCCTCGAACCATAACCCAACCCTAACCCTCCAACCCTAACCCCAACCCTAACCCTCGAACCATAACCCAACCCTAACCCCCCAACCCTAACCCTCTAACCCTAACCCTCTAACCCTAACCCTCTAACCCTAACCCTCCAACCCTAACCCTCTAACCCCCAACCCTAACCCTCGAACCATAACCCAACCCTAACCCCCCAACCCTAACCCTCTAACCCTAACCCTAACCCCCCAACCCTAACCCTCTAACCCTAACCCTAACCCCCCAACCCTAACCCTAACCATAACCCAACCCTAACTGTCTTCCACATTTCTTCATTTCCATCCAACATGGCGGCATAAATCCGGGCGTGATGACATCACGTGCACAGCCTCACTATCTGTTTCCCTCCGTAGCCGAACCGTCGAGACAAGCCCCAAACAAACGGCGGAAACGCAAAATGTCAGGTGGCAGCACCATCAGTGGAGGGGGGGGCACCAACAACAGCAGCAACAAGAAGAAGAGCCCTGGCAGCTTCCCTTTGTCCAGCCAAGTTCCAGTGAGTTCTGCACGTCCTCTCGTCTTGTGGCATCGCACACTTTTGGACCCGTGTCGCATCAGAACCAGTGATGCACAACACAGCTTGAGTTTAATCCCAGTTTTATTTAATTTATTTTTTAAACAGAAATGGGCAATGATGGCAACGCTGTCACACTGCCAACAACCGATGTTACAATAAGAACTTAAAGTTGGAAAAACTGTCCGAATAATTCTTCACAATAAAAGGTCTTCATCCATTTCAGGATGTGATGGTCGTGGGAGAGCCCACGTTGATGGGAGGGGAGTTTGGCGACGAAGACGAGCGCCTGATCACGCGACTGGAGAACACGCAGTTCGATGCAGCCAACGGCATCGATGATGAGGACAGCTTCAACAACTCCCCCGCGCTGGGCTCCAACTCCCCCTGGAACAACAAGGCCCCGTCCAGTCAGGAGAGCAAGAGCGACAACCCCACCTCCCAGGCATCACAGTAGAGGCCCCATCTCCTCACCACCTCAACACAGACCCCTCTCTTCTATTCCCTAGCCCCCCCAAATAACCCCCTAACTGTCATGACTGCAGCAGTCCACCACTGTAGATCTCTCACAGAAGATCAAGTCTCATGACTGCAGCTCTGCTCTGTCAGCAGAGCCCCATCTCACATTACTCTTCAGTTTGGACTGTAGATCTAAACCAAGGACTCCGTGACTCAGTTCTGATGTTCTCTACTGGGGGGGGGGGTCACCTGTCTTACCAGAGCTGTTGTCTATGCTGGTGTGAGGAGGGAGGTGGCCCAGCACAGGTGTGCTTCTGATAAAGCAGACGGGCCGAGTTTAGAGTCATTACATACTAACTATTGAAGTTCTCACACACACACACACACACACACACACACACACACACACTAGCAACCTACATACACACAGACAATTGAAGGATTTTTAATGCACGAGCCTTTTCTGATTAGACTACAAAGGATGCAGTCATTTAAATGGAGAGCATTTACAACACACACATACAGCTTAAGAGTTTTTATACAGTATATATTTCCCTAGAATGTTTGATTTTATTTGTATTAAACGCATTCATTTCAATTCAGAATTTTTTTATTTTCTACCAATACTAAAAAGCTACAGACCAAGGAAACAACGCAGGATTTTTATCCCCCTAAAGTATTTTAATCTTTTATGTTTATAAAAGGATAAATAATTTAGTGTGGATGTTTTTATTTTTTTTGTTCCTTTTTTGAGATACATTTTTGTGTATTTGTGCTTGTATATTTAAAGTAGTAGCAAAGTTCTGTCTGGCTGTAATAAAATGTATTCTTACTTAGATTTACCTAAAGCCATCCTGATCTAATGTAAGGAGAAAAGATGAAAACCATTCATGACCCTTTCCCACTTTCCCTGTCTTATTCCCTTTTTTAAAAATTGTGTAAATTAAATAACAAATCCCTCGGGATGACAATATCACCATGAAGTAAGGATTTTACTGTTTGATTTATTTTCTATTTATTTTGGACGGTCACATCTTTTTTTTATCTATACAGGAGTTCTTGCTTACCATGAATCCATGCGATGAATCTGCTCACTGGAGCTGCACGTGGACGTGCACACGTGGACGTGCACACACGTGGACGTACACACGTGGACTTTCACGTGGACGTGCACACACGTGGACGTGCACGTGGACGTACACACACGTGGACGTGCACGTGGACATACACACGTGGACGTGCACGTGGACATACACACGTGGACGTGCACACACTTGGACGTACACACACGTGGACATGCACGTGGA